>NC_091829.1:30255658-30555658 GCF_038994185.2 Dermacentor albipictus
ACCTTTCACAATATCTGAAACGATTTAGAGTCTCTCCAGGTTTAGAAAATGCGATCAATAATGGCCCCTAACGATCTAAAAAGAAGTCAACACTTTTCCGGCAGAAATGACGGCCTTAGTTTTCCTTGGGAGTGGTGAATTCAAATGCTTGCACTGTAAGCTTTGCCGTAGTGTTTCAGGCTAGTATAGTAGCGGCACCATGAGTCATCCTCGGTCGCAATTGCAGACAAAATGTCGTCACCCTCATCTGGGGTTCTTTGACGTGCACCTAAATCTAAGTATGCGGGTGTTTTCGCATTTCGCCTCCATCGAAATGCAGCCGCCGTGACCGGGATTCGATCCCACGACCTCGTGCTCAACAGCCCAACACCATAGCCACTGAGCAACCACGGCCTTTTCAATTGTGTTGGGGATGATTGCACGGTGGCTTTGGCCCGGCCATGGATCGTCTTTGTAACTTTCATGTCCTTCTTTGAACAGTTCGCTACACTGCTTCACAGTGGCCAATGAAACGCAATGTTCAACGCATACGGCAGCCATATGGCGAATAATTTCTTTTGGGGAAACATCTTCATGTGTCAAAAACCTCTCAACATCAAGCTGTTCAACTTTTGGAGTGTCCATTATGTCACGTAACCCTGTTCAACCCAGTGTATGAGAACATTAAAGAACATTTAACCTCACCTCTGCATGTCACTTGTAAATAAGATGTGTATGTCTACGCGCGTGCCTCGAAAATAATGAACCGAACCATTATTGCGCGGGGCGGGTTGTCTCACTTTCATTTGACTCGCCTTCGTACATTAGAAATGCGAAGATACAAAGGAATATACATATGTGAAGATACAGCGTGATACAGGGCAAAAATTGGCACTGGAAACAAAGTTCACTGCGCATATACAGAAACCCTCGCAACAAGATGTTTAAATATACGTATACACATAATATATATAAGTCTCCAATAAATCCACGTACCTAAGAAAAAGTCATTATATATAATGCGTCAAACAAGGCAAATAAACAGGTTGCGCAACCACAGATTCACAGATCACAGCACCCCCTCCCCCCCTCCCTTTACTCCCAAAATGTATCGCGTGCGACAGAAGGCGGCGCGCTTCCTCCCCGCTTTTCTCCCTTGCGCACACAAGCGAACGCGTTGCAATCCGTCGAGTCCCCGCAATGCTGGCAGCGAGCGACTATGCATTGTTTCTTTTTCTCGTCTGCTAGCCAGAAAGCGTCCAAAACTCTGCCAGGTGAAAAGGCAGTCGGCCAGAAAAAAACGAACGCGCATCTAAGTGCGCCGCGCGGTTGTCGATGCAGCACGAGAAAAACACATGCCGCTCTGGCTGGATTGGCAGCCCGCGGGTTGCGAGAACAAAATAAAAAGATGAGAAAGAGGCTTAATGTATCCTCGCAAATAAAAGTCTAGGTAGAAAAATAAATAAGAACTTAGTTACAATGGTGGCTTTAGTGTCTTGACATGGATGCTTTGGCGCAGGTGAAAAAAAATTCATATTCTTTTCTTTGACCTGATGGCACAAATGAACCACCACAACGCTTTGTCTCATCGGACCTCGCTGCGTGCTTTGTCAACTTGTGTGATAGTATGTTGATTTGGCTTGCCTCGTTGTATGGCCCGATGTACGACTTTAGAAAGGTCGATGCACCTTTGGCGTCAAATGTTTACAACAGCATTAAACCCACAAAATTCCGGAATCGAAAATCTAAAGCACGACTTTGGAAATGTCAATGCACCTTTCGCATCAAAATGTTATGAGAACTTTATACCCACAAAGTTTCAGAATTGAAATCCAAGCGCTCGGTAGATTCCGCGGCCTCCACGAGATGCCGAGACGAGCCCGCTCGCCATCAAAACGCCCTTGAAATTTTGTGCTCGGTGGGGCTCCTTGCGTTACGGTATGTGACTCCCGATGCATGGGCATTTCCAGGAAATCCAGCCCGATTTCGGTATGTTCGCGCCGAAATGTCTTTTCGAGCATGAATTCAGGACATTCTAGACAAAATCGAGCATGATTTCCGGCGCCGGGAGTTGTTTTGGTCGGCGGCGCATGACAGCAAGAAAAAATTTCGGGGGGGGGCTTAAGCCCCATAAGCCCCCCCCCCCCCCCTGGCTACGCCCCTGATAGCGATATGCTGTGCACGACAAGGACAACATTAGAACACATTGATGCGACGACGTTCAGTCGTTCATTAGTTCGTTCGTTCGTTCGTTCATTCATTGGTTCCTTTGTTCTCTCTTTCAGTGATTACTTAGTTCGCCTACTGGTTCGTTCGCTCCTTCGGGCTTTTGGCTTATATTTGAAATATTCTGCGGTAGTTTGGGCACAGCACTTGAGTAGTCACTCACTGTCGCCATACTCATCATCACATCGTCGCCATATCACGTCCCGAACCACTCTCAAGTTCCAGCAATCGCCACAGAAGGCAACAAAATATAATAATAATAAACCGCGGCACGTTTTACTACGAAGCGCGTAAGTGAAGTTACTGTACCTTATACGTATACGTTAATTCGTACATTTTCTGCTAGCGGCGCTCAACGCGGCTAAATATTTGATCTATGAATGTACATATAAAACTGACAACCACAGTTACATGCCACTTTTTACAAAATAAGGAGGCCATTCATTTTATTGGAGTTCTATTATTAAAGGGTTTGCTTTATTACTTGCATGTCAGTCAGGTCTCAATATCTTCATTCATGTAATCGTTGGTATCGATTGCAGTCCGGGCCGTTTACCGGTTCAAATTGTGCGGCGGTAACATTTGCGAACGGAGTGGTCGTTTCCTTTGAGCAGCATCACACAGGTTCGTTTTAAAGCAGTTTTATTTTGGCAATAATATCTCAGTCAGTTTATGCGTCCAACATTCGATAGCCACCACCAAGTGAAAGTGTTTAAAGACGGTGAATTTTATAAGCCGCGGCGTTTTACTAACACAACGGATGCACGACTTCGATAGTTATTGATCTGCCGCGTTTGGCCGCCCAATGACGTGTTGCTTGAAAAACGAATATGCGGTAGTTAGAGCGAAAATTCATCGCTGGAACCGAGCACAGTCTGTTTGGAGACCACCCATTAAAGCGGAATAACCTTGCAGCATTTGGCCGCATGCACCGGTGAGTGAAAACGCATTGCTTCGTTTTCAATTTTGAATTTCTTTTCGTGCGAGGTGGATAAAACAGATTCTTGTAGTCATCTCTTAAAAGCGGGAAATAATAATTTTATAATTGTTGCTATTCAAAGGCGATTCAAATTATGCTTCTGTCATTTTGCCACATGCCTAAATTTACTAACATGGAGTACAGCATAAATAAGAGTTTTGGCTGTTTGCATTAGTGTTACACCGCGATAAATTCACTGCGCATTAGTGGCAAATCTACTTCCAGTGACAGAGTTAGATAATTTCATTTGAGACGCAACAAAATATTGCTAGTATCTCGCAGGAACAATAGTCGAGGCTTCACCAAGAACAGGCGACGCAATTATTATTTGTTTTGAAAACATACATACATTTCTCAGGAAAGGGAAAGCGAGGAACAGGCTGGCAACTGCCACTGGAAGGGGCATAACGCCTGCCCACTCTTTAAAAAAAGGGGGTGACAGGAACATAGAAATGGAATATAGGAAGGAGGGCAGGAAAGAGGAAGGAAAGAGCAAGAGGTCAAAAAACAGGCACACATAAAACTGTGTTGTGTGTGGGTGTGTGTGCTCTTCTGCCATGGAGCGCTTGTGCATTGGCCCTAGACATGAATTGCAATCTCATCCACACTTCGACCATAGTAATTGACGCTTTTTCTTTCGACTCCAGCCTACAAGACGCTGCTCATATTTCTTTTCGCCTGTTTGAACTTAATTTTATCTGGACGTACAAGTTAATAGTGAATGCATCACCACGGGAAGTAACAAGGACCACAATTTTCTCAAGGTATGTTTCTGAACACTTCACCTAGAACTGTGATTTGTTCGTTTATAGGACAAACATTTGTTTCACCGTTTTTTGCTTACATGTTTGTTATGACTTCATCATGTCTCTTTTCAGGAGGGCTGACAAAAGAGATGATTGATACACAAGCTGCCTACGTCAAATCATAAGAAGCTCAACGGTCACCATAATGACAGCAGATCCCCTTGAACTATGTTGTTGGACGATGTGCCTCGCCATGAAATGTTTGCAAGTTTACCACACAGAGGGGTGTGAGCCCTGTCAGGAAAGCAGCAGTCTAGAGTTTTGTATCGTACCAGGCGGGAATGCTAAAATTTGACATACAAGCTTGCTTGCTTTTAATGTTGTTTTATGACACATGGAGAAGGAATTAACACGTTGAGTCGCAACTTTTCTTTTCCCACTCATCAGAACCATGACAACCAGAACAGAACAAAATATCATGATCGTATTTGCTATTGCACAAACTCTTTCATCTGCTCTTTGCAAATCAGCTTGGCAGGTAATACCGCTAACTATACATGCTTCAGAAAATTTTAAGCTGCACGAGGAAGACAGGACGTGAACAGAAATGTAGACGCATACACAGTTTAAAATTCGCGCAGTTTAATTGTGTTCTGCATCTATGAACCATCCAGCCCAACAACATGCCTTACTTCAGTATCACATGCTCCCTTACAACGATAATTTGTTACATGAGAATGCAAGTAAATTTAAAACGGTGAGAAGCGCTCATTGCAATTTCGATGAAATCACACTTCACGGTGACTGAATCTTTGGTAGTGACTCTTGCATGGTTCATGAGCAGTTAGCTTGAAATAAGTAACTAGGCTAGCTATGCACAGTAAGATAGGAGATGCTAAAAAAGGCAAGCTCACACAACCGATCTACTTCACATTTAAAGAACATGACAAATCACTATACATAATTTTTCCTTCTTTTCAAACAGCAGATGATGAACCGGAGCACAGTATGTTCGCAGAAAGTTCTTGAAATATACTCGAAGAATAGCAAGTTTCGCTTAACATTTAGCCAATCAACAGAGGACGAGTAAGGGAAGTTTCAGTGTGGGAACTTGCCTTTGTCATACAGTCGAGAGTATGATGGAAGCCCGTCTGGCCAGGATGACGCATACTTAAAAGGAAAAAGTCCGGACACTGACCAAAATGGCTTAAAATAATGTTTACGTGTTCGATTGTGATGATCTTGAACAATGCTCCCGCGGGTGAGCCGAAATGTAAATACATATTTTAGACCATTTTAATCGGTGTCCGGGCCTCTTCCTTTTAAGTTTGCCATGGCCATCGCAAATATCTTTGCTTGTTGAAACGTGGCTCCAGGCTGAGGCTTCCCTTGCTCACCTCGGTTATTCAGTTGAAGTTTTCATCTCCTTGCAGCCTCTTTGCCATGTTTGAATATATAAACCGAGATTTTCGTTTTACAACATGAAACCGCAAATTGCATGTTCGAAGCATCTGCGATCATTAATTGGGCTTGATTATGTGTTTATTTAGTCTTCTTGTTCATACTTTTTGCAGGGCACTGTTGTCTACATAAGGTTCGTTGCGAGTACTCAACTTGTATCAAAGCCTTTACTGCCGCACCTCAACACTAAATGTGCCGCTGAAATAGCAAGATCGCACGATATGTGCTAGAAAATTTAGCATAACTTTTTTGTCATTTTCCTGCACTGCGTGCCTCTCGCCAATGTATTATGTAAAGAATGGGACAAAATTGCAGCGCGAGCGGGGTAACTTTTCTTTTTTTTTATTCTAGCTGAAATCATCGAACGCAGATTATACACGTGTAGTGTGAAACATCTCAAGGAGCACAGCACGTAACTACAGTGCAAGGATAGCCCGGCATAAATATCGTTGTGTGAAGCTTCGTTCCACCTGCTTTAAGCGGCACGCCTGACACGATGGGGGAAAATTCGCTCGATTTCAGCTTTCATTTCCATTAAATGAATGGCTGTGTTTCTACATGTTGGAAACACAGTGAATGACAGCATGAAGCCTACCCGACCTGCGCGAAAATCGTGAGCATGTACTGCTTCACTCATCATTGATAATAAACGATGTAAGCTTACTTGGTTGGTCTTTTTCTATTTATTTATTTTTGGCAGATGGAGACCTCTCGGTCACTTGGCAACATAATAAGGCTATCTGTAGCCGTATTAAAGTACCATAAACACGAATGCCGCTCCGACAGCGGTAACAAAACGCGCAAATTCAGTGAGCGGGCAGTGCGACTAGCCGATACCGCAGCGGCCATAGTGCTCACTACATAAATGGCACACTGGAAACAATCTTTTGAAATTACCTGCGAAGAAAACAAACAAGTTGCACGCAGCAAGCTTTGCTACGAAACTATGCATGCCGTAGTCGGAGTTTCGTCTAATTTATTTAGACACCTAAAAAGAAAGCGCGACCGTGAATACGGGCAACAAGAGAAAGGGCTGGCAAGCCAGCCGAAGGTAACGTCGGCCTTCACCGCTGGGTGCCGCTCTGTGCCTGTTCAGCGAAAGGCTGCTCTTGACGACGCCACACTCAACATGATTTGCACTGACACAGTGCCCCTTCGTGTTGTCGAGAGGGAGGGATTCAAACAATTCGTAACGGTAAGTTTGACATTACAAGCCGCCTTTCGTCAAAGTGACTAGTTTGTATTCTTTCAGATTCAGGTCGCCGTCCCGGGTCTACAAGTTGTCATCGTGGTATGACATCAGAGAGGAGTTCTTGCAAGGGAATGCGTCAGCGCTGCAGTCCAAAATATCATCGTCTTTGGCGGGAGCGCAGTACACCTGTATCACACTAGACGTGCACACGTCGCGGTCTACTGAAAGCTTTCTGGCTGTCGAAGCAGCATTCGCGGACAGCGACTTCACGGCTCACGCGCAACTCCTCAGTTTCACTCGCCTGAAGGGGAGCCACGCAGCTGCTCGGATCCGCTACGAGTATGACGCAGCATTGCTGCAGTGGAACATCGCTGACAAGGTGAAATATGTATTTTCGTAAAATTTCGCCTCCGTTAACTCTTTCTATTTTATTTTCCAGGTCTTTCGCTCGGTGACAGATAACGCTTCATCAATGATAAAGGCATTTGCATTTACCGGGTGGGAGACTGAAGAGGACGACGCGACGAGGTGGAACTCGCCGCTGCAAATGTTAAGAAAGCTCGTTGACACTCTTCCGAGTCACCCAGGCCTGGCAGACACTCTGTACGCGTGCAAGAAGGTTAACCTGACGCTGGAGACAGTTGACAGCTTCTCTCCCCTGTGCAGTAGGCCACGGAGGTGCTGCAGAAAAGGCACGAGACAGCCGGGCTTTTGCTTCCTGCTTTGCGAAATATCGAAGTTTCCCTTGAGGAAATCTTAAGCAAGACACACTTCTCTGCAAAGAGGCGGCTAAGGGCCTACAGCGTAAGCCTGGAGAAGCGGTGAACAAGCACGTGGACTGACTGTTTCTTTTTTTTAATGGGTGCGTTTCAGCTGCAACAGCCGAGCAGATGTGTTCTGCTGTGCTGGAGAGGGGGCCTCTTTTGTTAGGGTAGGAGAGCGCCAGCACCATCGCGAATGCTCAACTCTGAAGCAGGGCCAAGCAGACTGCTTAAGAACGTCAGGCAAAATGAAGGAAGGAAGGAAAAAGTGGAGAATGAAAGGCAATACATCTACTTAGGGCAGGTAGTGACTGCGTATCCGGATCATGAGACAGAAATAATCATAAGAATAAGAATGGGCTGGGGTGCGTTTGGCAGGCATTCTCAGATCATGAACAGCAGGTTGCCATTATCCCTCAAAAGAAAAGTGTATAATAGCTGTGTCTTACCAGTACTCACCTACGGGGCAGAAACCTGGAGGCTTACGAAAAGGGTTCTACTCAAATTGAGGACGACGCAACGAGCTATGGAAAGAAGAATGATAGGTGTAACGTTAAGGGATAAGAAAAGAGCAGATTGGGTGAGGGAACAAACGCGAGTTAGTGACATCTTAGTTGAAATCAAGAAAAAGAAATGGGCATGGGCAGGACATGTAATGAGGAGGGAAGATAACCGATGGTCATTAAGGGTTACGGACTGGATTCCAAGGGAAGGGAAGCGTAGCAGGGGACGGCAGAAAGTTAGGTGGCCGGATGAGATTAAGAAATTTGCAGGGACGGCATGGCCACAATTAGTACATGACCGGGGTTGTTGGAGAAATATGGGAGAGGCCTTTGCCCTGCTGTGGGCGTAACCAGGCTGATGATGATGATGATGAAAGGCAGGGAGGTTAACCAGTTTAGCTCAACTGACAATGCGTGCGCTGTGATTTGTGCTCTCTCTCCTCCCCATCTTTCATGCTCCCCCCCCCCTCCATCTCGCTCCCATGTGTAGGCAAAATGAAAATGCCCACCAAGTCAATAAGCCTGAATCCATTGCCGGGGAAATTTTTCTTTAGCTCACAGAGGGAACTTGGGCAGACACGGTTAAGCCCCTGGCCTATTGGAAAGCGAACGATAGCCACTTTCCCTTGCTTTCCCGTCTCGCAAGGGCAGTTTTCAATGTGAATGCGACGTCAGCTGGCGTGCAACGCATTTTCTACGGCTTCCTTGATAATGACAGCGAAGCGAAATCGGCTGTAAAGCACCTCTTTCGAGCAGTTCACGTTGGATAAGCGCAAGATATACGCAGAAGGCAATTGTTTTATCTCACTTTTGATTTTGGAATTAACCGTTGAAGCAGCCGTCATTTAAGCTGCGGGTTTTCGAAACTAAACGGCGAAGTGCCTATTTAGCTCGTGACTTTTTGTTGCAAAATAAAGCTTCTTTTTTGCACCTTGCACTGCTTGGGACCTTTATTGCAGCATTTCGAAATCACGAGGGCACCTAGGCAAAAATAAGCGATGTCGTCATTTTAGTATTAACACATTTAAACTTAAACAATATTAAAAGCTCACAAGTCGTTAAAACATGCTGACCATGCAAATACCACAGTCGGTGGGAGAACTACCCCTATGGGAATTAGTAGGGTGGTTGTACTGAACTAGATATGTTGCCAAGGGTTACTATCCATCGATCTTGGCAACGTGTTTTGCGTATTTTTTGCAGTTTTTGACGCGTCCGACCACATCAGCTTTATCAACCGTTAGACGGCAACTCGATAAAACTGTTCACGCACGGCCATTCCCGAAGTGGAAATGGGCTAAGTTTTTTTTCATTCCGACAAATTTAAAGGAATAGAATTGCGGCAAGTTCTAATTCCCTGGAATGGAATGGGGCGCCCATTCCGCAACACTGTCGCTGTCTGATGTTTAGAATTTATTTACGTTTAAGTTTCGCTTCACATATATTCCAAAAAGTGCAACGGATCTGCAGTTTCTTTCGTCTGTCATGCGGACGACACTTCGGAGTGCGAATTTGGGCCGAGGGGTTCATTTAGGGTTGTACAACAGCGTGAAAATGCAGGAAACAGAATTCGACACCAAGCCATGGAATGACCTTTTGTACTTTCCACGTTTCGTCTGCCGTGTTTCGTTTATAAGCCAATGATATTTATTCTGCGCCGTTCAGAGAAACCCCATCGATTGCTAGTGAAAACAAGCGCTTAATTTCTGCTGTTCATCTTGCTACTCGAGAAACCACGTTATCCTAATGAATTATTTTCTCATTATTCTTACGATGAGCTTAGCCAAGCGATCGCAGTTGCGAAAATGGGACAGTCGAACGCGTAGAAATACGTCAGAGGAATAAAGCAGTAGTGAAATTATGCTTTTCACCTCTTGCGATATTTTAAAGCAGAAATTTTGTTGCATACATTTGAGCGGTTTAGACGATGCGTTACAGTTATCCTGATAGTCACGCAACACTGGGCAGTCCCCCTGCCCCGCGGGGAACCCTTGCTTACGTATAATGAAATCACGACACACTACTATCTGTCAAGATGGGTATTCCCCCTCCCGCACCCCGCCTTATGCAGGGCGCAGGCGGTTACCCTTCGACTTTTACAAGCCCGTGCGTACCCTAACCTCGCGGTTCTTCATGCCATATACCCTGAAAGATATCACAGTGCGGACTGCCCTGCCTGTGGACTAAGGGCAACATTGGACCATGTGTTGTGGGAGTGCGAAGCCATCGGCTCCTCCTTCAGCGAGGATAGGTGGGCTGCGCTCTTGGGCAGCCCCGAACTCAGTGACCAAACCCTGGCCGTCCAGAGTGCCCGCGATCGGGCCGTCAAGTTCGGCTTGGCGGTCCCTATGTGGGACTAGCCGGGTGGCGCGGGGTCTCCCCTGCGTCTTCTCTGGACCTAATAAAGTTATTTCACTCACTCACTCACTAGTTCTATATTGATCAAAGTGTTATCAATACGCCACCACTCAAAATTTCTTGGATAAGAACGTTACGACTTTGCTAGTTGGTTATATAATACAAATATTTTGACAGTGCGAAAAATGGGAAAATACAAGCGAAGTGCGGGAACGCAGCACAATTTTAAGACAAATACTTGTAGATGTATACAATATAGGCCTATGTCATCATTCTGGGATACCATAACTAGTTATGCAATAGAGCAACCTCCTCCACGCTCACGCACGGCAAAACCAACCGGTGTATCTCCTTTCTTCACGAGTATTTGTCGCTTGTGTTAGTTATCGTTCAAACTGACGCCGTCGTTTCGTCTGGTTACCCATTGCACTTCATAGCGTCAGTCGCCAAAGGTGACCTTAAAAAATGGAAGCAATAAATATAGGAAGCCAAACCGCAGGAAAAAATTTACATTCATCATCCTCATCACTGTCAACATCAGCGTACTTATGTTGTTCTACCAGCGATTTCCGATAACCGTTGTCTTGCGCAATATGATTGCATCGTATGTGTTCAAACTTACTTACAGCGCTAGTTCCATGCCATAAAATACATGCGGCGGTTGGGTTTGTAATGCGCTACTATCGTATCGGTTTGGTTATGCTGTCACGTCAGGAATCACGGTGTTATGACCCTGGTATAGAACGTACTATTTCACTGTTCCTACGTTTTGACTTTTCCCCTCTTATGAGACATAGTACTTATACTCGCCTTTTCCAGAGTTATTCATTTGTTCGGGGTTAGCGATCTATTCGTATGTTTCACTTGCGTTTTCCTGTGTTTCCTTCACTGTCCATCAGCACAATGTGTTGCCAGAAAACACGACGGCCCGTACATTTGCATTTAAGCTGGCGTTGTAGCACATGAGACTACGTAAGCTAATAACTATCGTCGAGGCGCGGACAGCCACTGGTTCGGGAGCAACAACTGGGGTGATCGCTTCTCGGGCGGTCACTTTCGGAGGCGATCAGGCCGCATCACTGCGAGTATGCGGTTGAAAGTGTGTCTGGATCTGCGCCAAGCTCTCAATCTAATGGTGCATAGAAGGTCAAGGTCCCGTGTCTTGAGCTCTTTCGCAATGCTTCTCACATAGTCATGCGGTGTCCTTTCTTCTTTTTTTCATCGGTGCCGAAAACGAACCGCACGAGGTCGACGTGGTCGTGCCCTGCAACGCATCCGTCGGACGACGACGATGCTGGCCTTTCGTGCGTCATCACCGGGCCATGCGTCAGTGCAAGACGGTGGTCTACTGTGCGAGTCAGACTGGCAAGGTGAGCGCTTCGAAGACGTGAATGTGGCGACGTAATCTTTCAATTGATTTTAGCTGTATGAATATGAAACAATTTCACACGCACTAAAATGAAGTATACCAGTGCTTCTTAAATTTCTAAGCAATAAAATGTTAGGAATACGCCAGAAATGTTTATTTCCTAATTGTTTTCTTTAAAATTATTAATAAATATGTTTAACCAGCGATGCCATGGCTATATTAAATGACTAATGATATCGCTATCAAAAATTACAAACTGGCTGAGCTTCAACTTGTCCAGTGAAGTAGCGCATGAAGGACATGGTACGAAAAAAAAAAATAGCAAATGTGTGCTGCCTGACTAGTGAAAGTTAATCGGAATATAGCGTGAAAGCATCCGCGTCGTTCACATCGTGCACGTGGCCGCTACAGTCCAAAAATGTTCATTTATGAGCAAACGATCGCATTGTCGTGCTGTTTCGTGCGCGCTGCTTCAATGGCTACATTTCCCAGTTCCATGTGATTTATCAACGTGGTATTTCTATGCCCGCACTGCAGATCTGGTGGCCAGCTGATCTAGCGACCTGGTAACTCGGTACCCTTCCCTTCGGACCAGGTGGTCAACTGTTTAGCAGCCTGTCGTCTGGATATCCGCCTTGCGCATCTGATGGCCAGCTGACCTACCGGTGTGGAACCTCTATGTCCACCCTGTTCACCTGGTGGCAAGTTGTTCTAGCAGCGTGGTGTCATGATGGCCATGTTGCGGATCTGGTGCCCAGCTGTTATAGAGGGCTGCTTTGATCACCGCCCTGTGGATCTGTTGGCCAGCTGATCTAGCGGCCTATAGTATCTGGCTGCCCACCCTGCTGACCGGGTGGCCAGCGATCCTAGCTGCGTGATGTCACGCACCCTGTAGACCTGGTGGCCAGATGTTTATTGTGGTCTCGTAGGCTGCCGATCAAAAGATCACGCATGCGTTGAGGAATCGCAGGTAGCAAAAGTTTTTTGTCACAATTTCTCTATCAAAATGGCAAGTTTGGCGGATTTAACATGTGCAACTTCATCGTCTGTGTTCCTTCTTTTCGCACTGTTTGATTTGTGCCATTATTTTGCGTTGAGAGATTGTCCTTGCTGCAATAACGAGCGATGTAGCATGAATCGATATCGCTGGTTTATTTCGGCTTGGCTGCCATTTTACCATTAACCGTGCATGTGGGGGCGTGAAAGAGTGCTCACACGCTGTCGTCTATAGTTTTAGCCTTTAACGGGCGAACGCAACTTACGCCGCTTTTTTTGAATACCACGGATTCGATTAATCAATGTTCTCTGTTCTTTTAGTAGGACATCCCCGTGGCTCTTGGTTCAAGAAACGAGGGGACGGACAGCCTGCCCAAATTCCGCTTCCTAGCAGACTAGGTAAGCACAATCCTTGCGAATGTTTTCAATTTCAATTCAATTTCAATTTCAATTTTGGCGTAGCAGCCACGCGAATTGTCATCCGCTACTGTTTGGTGTAAGCGCCTCCTCTTTCGTGCTCGTGAAGCTGGCGTATATCTATGATTAGACAAATGTACTACAGCTGCTTGTACGATGTGCAGCAAACACCTGAATTTGATGTCGTGCAGTTGAAAGAAACAGCCTCTTATTTCCTTATTCCCAAACGAAATTTAAAACTCGCTGGTATACTATTCAAGACATAGTGCAGGGCTTGCATTTGCTGACGTTTCGGCTCAAATTTAGTCGTTTCTGTCGTGGCAGCTTAAGTGGAGATTAATGCTCGTCCGACGCGCACGTTATAATTAAATTGAAGTGAGGTTTTTTTAAATAAATGCTTATAGCTAATGGCGATGCGCACAGTTGTTCGATTTCATCGTATGCAATTATAAATCCATGCAATGGCTATGCACAAACTTCTCATTGTTCATTTTTTTTTATTATTTTGCATTAGATCGTTCAGAATAATTCCGAAATGCAAACACCAAATCAGACGGATCCACAGGCTTAGACGTCTGTGTAGCAATTTGACAATGACGAAGGCGATGTGTGGTTCTTGTCTAGGGAAGAATGCTGATGACAGGCGGGTGGACAGAGAAGTAGGATGCATTTATAATCAGGTATATTTGGGGTATATTCGGGGAATTTCTAATCGTAACAAAGCGCGGTTCGGCAGCTATGCGCAGGCATTCATTGAGGGCCATGTACCTTCTGGTGTGTTGGATACGTGCTTAAGTCCGTCATTGTCTTAGAAGAACGACCTTATCATTATGGGAAAACATTTCTTCAGAGTTGGTCAACGCATCTTGTTATTTGAGAAAAAATGGCGTTGCCCTTGCCAATGCCACATTATTAGCGAGACCGTTCGTTCTTTTTACCGGTAGCATGTTTTTGTTTTGTGCATGGATGATCCTTGAAAGTGTTGTTTGTCTGCAACATCTACCTTCGCTTATGTGTTCACTTCTGTTTCGAGCTATCGCGAACTCCGTTTTGACTTCTATTGTCCCGTCAATGTTCATTGTGGAAACCAGTTGTTTTGTTACACGTTAACCTATAACCATACTAATAATAATCAACGATACCAACATTCTAAGGACTACAATATTACGAGAGAACGACGATGACGTGACGATGAGTGCGTGATCGATGGCGTGGCGGCTTACGCGCTGTGGCCGCAGAAGGTTACAACTCTAAACACGCACTGCACTTGCGTCGCCATTGACGGTTATGCTTAAGCAGTATCGGCGGCGAAGGCATCAGCGCAGGCTGTAGAATGTTTATGGCTGAAAACTTCCAAGCGAATAGCTTTTTTTTTTTGCCTGTTTCGGCCGTTTTCTTGGTTGGTCGGTGGGCAACTTTCGGGGGTCGAATTCGGCAAGGAAACCCCCCTTCGTTTGTTTGTTAGTTAGTTCTTGGTTAATTCGTTCTTCGGTTTGTTCGTTCGCTCGTTCAGTCGTTTAATACTGGGCTCTTCCAATGGTTCGTTCAGTCAAAGGTTGGTGCGTTCCTCCATCCGCAATCTAGTTCGTAATGTAGTTCGTTGGTTTGTTCGTTCTTATGGCGATCATCGTGAGTGGTAACTGCAAATCTTTTTTTCCTGAGACAGCACTTAAGTAGTCATGCCACCGACATCATTGTATAGTCTTCATATTACTGCCGTAATCTCGCAAAGTAATGCTGGTGACCACCTCTGTTCTGCCTAATCAGGAATACGTATATTGCCACATAAAATTTTAACATGCAATATATGCACAGAAGTAGGCCTGAAGCACATAGACATGCTAATGAATTGATTCTTTCATTGAGTTGATTATCTTCGAATTATCCTGTCGGCATGTTCGACCTAGTGTAGCGACTGTGACACCACAAGTACATAACTCCTAAATGCATATAAACATGTGTCACGCTTCTCTGTACGTACACGTGTCATCGCCATTCTTGCGTCGACAAGCATAAGTGGCCTTCGTCCTCTGTGTCCGCCTTATTTAGCGCTTGAATTTCGCCATAAGCTGCGGACGGTGTATCGTATGGTATGGTACGAATAAATATTCTATGAGATAGAAGCTTTATCTTTGCAGCGGATAAACAAACGTTTTATGGGCTTCACACTCAACAGTGTGAAAGTGAACCCTTTTGTAAGCGTTGTCGTTAGTACACATCGTCGTTAGCCTTTGATTGCACCCTTCACTTAAGCTTCACTTCGCGTAAGTTCACTGACATTTTGCACTCCATTACGTGTCACATGGCGTGTTGGTTCTTTGTCCACCAATTATGTATATGCTGCACCGTTTCGAACGAACTCATAAGCCGATAGGCAGCGCTACCATTTAATCTATGCTCTTCGCCTTGCTACTCCAGAAGCCACGTAATCCTGCACAATTCTTTACTCCTTGTCCTTACAATGTAGTTGCACTTGCCTTCCCGCAAATATAAACCATGCTGATGAAAATATTTACGACTTGGGCTCGTTGGTAATATTACACAAACACATTCATAGTGCATAAATGGACTAACAGAAGCCAAGCCTGCAAGCATAGTGCGATCTTCTAATAAAATAAATCAAAAACAAGAAAATATAATGCTCTGTCAACCATGCCAGGTCACCATCATTTCTTGCGATATCACAAAGAATGCATGCTCACATAATGGAAAAACCAATCGGCAGGTCTACAATGTAATGCCCCCCTGGGGTGTCTGTCCTTAAGGGAAAATAAATGATATCTCCTTCCTCTTCGAGTATTTGTCGCCTAATTTTGTTGGGGATTGTCCTAAATGACCGCGTCGGTTCCCCTGGTTACGCATTGCACCTCATTGCATCTATCAAAGAAGGTGACCGTAAAACAGTTAAGAAATGAAAATGAAGCGAACCCCAAGATGAAACACAAAGCATTCGTCATCATCCCTGTCAGCCTATCTATATCCACTCCCAGCAATTTCCAATAACCCTTGCCTTGCACTCGCTGATTCCATCTAGTGCATGCCAGTTTACACCGCTTAATTCCTGCCTTAATTACACCGTCTTACACCTGCCTTACACCGCTTAATTCCTTAATTAAGCGGTGTGACAATATTGTCACACCGCTTAATTTCCTGCCGTCCTCCACTGCACCTAAGATTTAAGTCTCTTTTAAAGCACCGGTTATCTGCCCTACACATTACGTGGCCAACCCCTCTTCATTTTTTCCTCTTCAAGCCAAATAAAACATCGGCTACCTCTGAAACCTTACAAACCACATCGCTGTCTTGCTGCCTCTGAATGTTATATCTGACATTTCTCTTCTCAATATTTCTTTATAATCTTGAACTCTCAGGGCCTTATATTACTGCCCGCAGAATTCAGTGATTGCACCAATTTCAAAGATAGCTGTAAGCTGCCGATCATGTTTTAAGATGCACGCCGTATGCGATCCAACCAATTTTATTTTCCTGTGTATTTCCTTGCCTTGATCAGGATAATCTTTGAATAATTTGCCTTGAAATTTGTTGTTATAGAAGCTCATTAGCAATCGCGAATACTGTTCTGATGCAAGGCCAACGAACATTATTTTAGTCTTATGCCTACTAATCTTCTATTTTATTATTTAATTCCATTGGCTTAGTCACACCATAGCAGTCATACCTTACTTTTAACACAAATTCTTATAATAGAGAAAAAAGATTTACACACGTGAGAACGTCGGCGTCAAAAAGCTGGAAGTTTATAAACAATGGTTCATCCTTGTAGCAAAGCTTATCACATGCACCGCGGACCTTAGGTGGAATGGGTTGAAGGTGAGATTTCTGTCATTCGACAATCAGTAGGCAGACATTATCTAGGGAAAACTGCATGGCGTGTTAACCAAAGGTCGAACGAGAAACGCCAAACGTCGGGAGAACGTGCTGGTGGCGTACAACATCCAGGCACACGGTTATCGTCGAAAACTTAAGGAAGCTCAAACCTTGCAGATTGACAATACCACCACCCGCACCACCCAACAGGACCGGCAGCAGGAACTCCTTTATACGCAAGGTCACAACAGGTGTCTGACTACCTATGCAGTAGATATATCTCCAGGGCACAAGTCACTCCCCACAGTAATTACATCGGTAATCCCAACGCTACACTTGACGCCGATTTCAGTATATCTGAAATGCATGCTGCTCTTCGCAAGCTTAACGGTCGTTTTGCTCCAGGCCCAGACAGAGTCACTAACAAAAGCCTTTGCAATCTAGATGACGAGTCCCTGTCCCATATGACTGACTACAACTACGTTTTCTGGCGCAATGGCACCCTCCCAGCTGCCTGGAAGACTTCCAATGTTATCCTAATCCGAAATCCTGACAAACCATGTAGCCTTAACAACCTAAGGCCGATCTACCTCACTTCATGTGTAGGCAAGGTGATGGAACACGCCTTCTTAGCACGCATCAACACTCACCTCGAAGACAACCTTATCTATCCCCCCACCATCATTGGATTTCGCCCTCACCTTTCTACTCAAGACGCTATGTTGCAGCTCAAACATCAAGTACTAAATGACCGTTCTCGTAACACGAAATCCATCCTCGGACTCGACCTCACTCAAGCCTTAGGCAGCATTTCCAATGAATCTATCCTTTACCAGGTCTCCCGCCGCCACCTGGGAGAGCGAGCCTGCGATTACATTCGTAACTTCCTCTGCAATCGCACGGCCATCCTCTCGGCCCAGGATTTACGATCAGGCGAGCTTCCCCTTGGCAGCAAAGGTGCCCTGCAAGGTTCAGGTATCTCTCCCATGCTCCTTAACTTAGTCCTGACTGGCCTTTCCCAGCAACTACAACGAGTCGACAATATCAACCATACCATCTACGCCGACGACATCATGATCTGCGCGTACGGAGGCAGTGATGGTCAAGGGGAGTCAGCCCTCCAAACGGCGATTGCCTATCCCCAAGAAACCGGACTGCGCTTTTCGCTGGCTAAATCGGAGCCGCTTCTCTAGAAGCCCGTTCAGCGGGGACGACCTTCCAAACACCAATCTGATCACCGACCTTGTGACGACATCACCCTACGCCTTCAAGATGGCAATTCTATCCCACACGTCCCTAGTATCTGGGTCCTAGGTTTCACCATCTCTACCAACGGCTCCAACGCCTTGGCTTTGCACAATATCTGTGCCCAATCTTAAAACAGTCTACGCTTTTTAAACATATCTCCAAACGACGAGGGTGGAGATACAATCGATCCCGACTGACATCCGTAGCTGAATCTCCACAGACCCTATCCCTAGAAACATGCACCCTGAATATAACAGGGCCCTGCGCCAAGCGCGGGCCGGAGCCATCATAAAATCCCTTGCTCACGTACCTGGCGTCACATTTCTGAGCTGTTAGGAAAAGCGATAGAACACATTGGCGCTAATATTCTAAAGGGCTAATGCGTTCTGCTTCTAACGGAGAAACTAGTTTGCGCGAATTCATTTATTCATCGCCTAAATGTCTGAAAAAGGGGTTTGATTGTGGGAATGATCTATGCGTTGATTCGGCGCTGTTAGGGAAAGTTATAAAGAGGTGGCGTTATTATTCTAAAGGGCTAGGGGCTTCTCCTTTTTACGTGACAAATTATTTGTGGAAATTCGTTTTTTAGTCGAGTAAATAATTTTTTCAGAAAGTGACTTTCAGATGGGATTGATCTATGCGTTGAATCTGAGCTGTTAGGAATGATCTATGCGTTGAAGCTGAGCTGTTAGGAAAAGCGATAGAACACATTGGCGCTAATATTCTAAAGGGCTAACGCGTTCTGCTTCTAACGGGGAAACTAATTTGCGCAAATTCGTTAATTCATCGCTTAAATAATTGTCTGAAGAAGGGGACTTCAGGGTGAGAATGATCGATACGTTGACTCGGTGCTGTTAGCGCAAGTGAGAAAGAGGTGGAGTTAATATTCTAAAGGGCTAGGGGCTTCTCCTTTTTACGTGACAAATTATTTGTGGAAATTCATTTGTTAGTCGAGTAAATAATTTTTTCAGAAAGTTACTTTCAGGTGGGATTGATCTATGCGTTGAATCTGAGCTGTTAGGAATGATCTATGCGTTGAAGCTGAGCTGTTAGGAATAGCGATAGAACACATTGGAGCTAATATTCTAAAGGGCTAACGCGTTCTGCTTCTAACGGGGAAACTAATTTGCGCTAATTCATTTATTCATCGCTTACATAATTGTCTGAAAAAGTGGACTTGAGGGTGAGAATGATCTATGCGTTAATTCGGTGCTGTTAGCGAAAGTGATAAAGAGGTGGCGTAAATATTCTAAAGGGCTAGAGGCTTCTCCTTTTTTACGTGGCAAATTATTTGTGGAAATTCGTTTGTTAGTCGAGTAAATAATTGTATCAGAAAGTGACTTTTAGGTGGGATTGATCTATGCGTTGAATCTGAGCTGTTAGGAAAAGCGATAGAACACAGTGGCGCTAATATTCTAAAGGACTAAAGCGTTCTGCTTCTAACGCGGAAACTAATTTGCGCAAATTCGTTTATTCATCGCTTGCATATCTGTCTGAAAAGGGGGCCTTGAGGGTGAGAATGATCGATACGCTGATTCGGTGCTGTTAGCGAAACTGATAAAGAGGTGGCGTTTATATTCTAAATGGCTAGAGGCTTTTCCTTTTTACGTGGCAAATTATTGGTGGAAATTAGTTTGTTAGTAGAGTATATAATTTTCTCAGAAAGTGACTTTCAGGTGGAATTGATCTGTGTTGAATCTGAGCTGTTAGGAAAAGCGATAGAACACAGTGGCGCTAATATTCTAAAGGACTAAAGCGTTCTGCTTCTAACGGGGAAACTAATTTGCGCCAATTCGTTTATTCATCGCTTGAATATTTGTCTGAAAAAGGGGCCTTGAGGGTGAGAATGATCGATACGTTGACTCGGTGCTGTTAGCGAAAGTGATAAAGAGGTGGCGTTAATATTCTGAAGGGCTAGAGGCTTCCCCTTTTTACGTGGCAAATTAGTTGTGCAAATTCGTTTGTTAGACGAGTAAATAATTGTATCAGAAAGTGACTTTCAGGTGGGATTGATCTGTGTTGAATCTGAGCTGTTAGGAAAAGCGATAGAACACAGTGGCGCTAATATTCTAAAGGACTAAAGCGTTCTGCTTCTAACGGGGAAACTAATTTGCGCAAATTCGTTTATTCATCGCTTGAATATTTGTCTGAAAAAGGGGCCTTGAGGGTGAGAATGATCGATACGTTGACTCGGTGCTGTTAGCGAAAGTGATAAAGAGGTGGCGGTAATATTCTCAAGGGCTAGAGGCTTCTCCTTTTTACGAGGCAAAATATTTGTGGAAATTCGTTTGTTATTCGAGTAAATAATTTTTTCAGAAAGTGACTTTCGGGTGGGATTGATCTATGCGTTGAATCTGAGCTGTTAGGAAAAGCGATAGAACACAGTGGCGCTAATATTCTAAAGGACTAAAGCGTTCTGCTTCTAACGGGGAAACTAATTTGCGCAAATTCGTTTATTCATCGCTTGAATATTTGTCTGAAAAAGGGGCCTTGAGGGTGAGAATGATCGATACGTTGACTCGGTGCTGTTAGCGAAAGTGATAAAGAGGTGGCGGTAATATTCTCAAGGGCTAGAGGCTTCTCCTTTTTACGAGGCAAAATATTTGTGGAAATTCGTTTGTTATTCGAGTAAATAATTTTTTCAGAAAGTGACTTTCGGGTGGGATTGATCTATGCGTTGAATCTGAGCTGTTAGGAAAAGCGATAGAACACAGTGGCGCTAAGATTCCAAAGGGCTAACGCGTTCTGCTTCTAACGGGGAAACTAATTTGCGCAAATTTGTTTATTCATCGCCTAAATAATTCTCTGAAAAAGGGAACTTCAGGGTGAGAATGATCGATACGTTGACTCGGTGCTGTTAGCGAAAGTGATAAAGAGGTGGCGTTAATATTCTAATGGGCTAGGGGGCTTCTCCTTTTTACGTGACAAATTATTTGTGCAAATTCATTTGTTAGTCGAGTAAATAATTTTATGCGAAGCATATTACGAGGGCTCAACCCAGCTCCTCAGGCGCGGCGGTGACCATGAAATCACGTGACACCGTGACGTCACGACAGAGGAGAAGTGGCTTTGGCTCAACTCTTGCAAGACGGGCTGGGTGGGAATCGAACCAGGGTCTCCGGAGTGTGGGACGGAGACGCTACCACTGAGCCACGAGTACAACGCTTCAAAGCGGTACAAAAGCGCCTCTAGTGAATGCGGTGTTGCCTTAGAAACGCGCTGTTTCTAAGGCGTGCGTCTCTTGCTCAGGCGCACATTTCGTTGCCGCGCCGAACGCTGCTTTGCTCGACGCTCACCGCGTCCAATGCGGGGCGCGTAGTCGCTGCCCTGTAGCCCATTGTCTTACACCCCTTGGCGGGTCGACGGGAACGCTGTCGCGTTCCACTCTTGAAGGCGAAGCAGTAATGCATGAGTTGTTTCTTCGTCTAGCCGAACCAAATATAGCCAAGCAACAGCAGTTCACCAGGCTAAACAGTGGTTCAACAACTAAAATAAAGGCTAGTATGCTTCGCATCCTGGGCTTAACCTTACCTAAGCCACAGCCATTTTTTTTCAAAACGTGACTTTCAGGTGGGATTGATCTATGCGTTGAATCTGAGCTGTTAGGAATGATCTATGCGTTGAAGCTGAGCTGTTAGGAATAGCGATAAAACACATTGGCGGTAATATTCTAAAGGGCTAACGCGTTCTGCTACTAACGGGGAAACTAATTTGCGCAAATTCGTTTATTCATCGCCTAAATAATTGTCTGAAGAAGGGGACTTCAGGGTGAGAATGATCGATACGTTGACTCGGTGCTGTTAGCGCAAGTGAGAAAGAGCTTGCGGTAATATTCTAAAGGGCTAGAGGCTTCTCCTTTTTACGTGGCAAATTATTGGTGGAAATTCGTTTGTTAGTCGAGTAAATAATTGTCTCAGAAAGTGACTTTCCGGTGGGATTGATCTATGCGTTGAATCTGAGCTGTTAGGAAAAGTGATAGAACACAGTGGCGCTAGTATTCTAAAGGGCTAACGCGTTCTGCTTCTAACGGGGAAACTAATTTGCGCAAATTCGTTTATTCATCGCTTGAATATTTGTCTGAAAAAGGGGCCTTGAGGGTGAAAATGATCGATACGTTGATTCGGTGCAGTTAGCGAAAGTGATAAAGAGGTGGCGTTATTATTCTGAAGGGCTAGAGGCTTCTCCTTTTTGCGTGGCAAATTAGTTGTGCAAATTCGTTTGTTAGTCGAGTAAATAATTGTATCAGAAAGGGACTTTCAGGTGGGATTTATCTGTGTTGAATCTGAGCTGTTAGGAAAAGCGATAGAACACAGTGGCGCTAATATTCTAAAGGACTAAAGCGTTCTGCTTCTAACGGGGAAACTAATTTGCGCAAATTTGTTTATTCATCGCTTAAATACTTGTCTGAAAAATTGGCCTTGAGGGTGAGAATGATCGATACGTTGATTCGGTGCTGTTAGCGAAAGTGATAAAGAGGTGGCGTTAATATTCTAAAGGGCTAGAGGCTTCTCCTTTTTACGTGGCAAATTATTTGTGGAAATTCATTTGTTAGTCGAGTAAATAATTGTATCAGAAAGTGACTTTCAGGTAGGATTGATCTATGTGTTGAATCTGAGCTGTTAGGAAAAGCGATAAAACACAGTGGCGCTAATATTCTAAAGGACTAAAGCGTTCTGCTTCTAACGGGGAAACTAATTTGCGCAAATTCGTTTATTCATCGCTTGAATATTTGTCTGAAAAAGGGGCCTTGAGGATGAGAATGATCGATACGTTGATTCGGTGCTGTTAGCGAAAGTGATAAAGAGGTGGCGTTAATATTCTAAAGGGCTAGAGGCTTCTCCTTTTTACGTGGCAAATTAGTTGTGCAAATTCGTTTGTTTGTCGAGTAAATAATTTTCTCAGAAAGTGACTTTCGGGTGGGTTTGATATATGCGTTGAATCTGAGCTGTTAGGAAAAGCGATAGAACACAGTGGCGCTAATATTCTAAAGGGCTAACGCGTTCTTCTTCTAACGAGGAAACTAACTTGCTCTAATTCATTTATTGATCGCTTACATAATTGTCTGAAAAAGTGGACTTGAGGGTGAGAATGATCTATGCGTTAATTCGGTGCTGTTAGCGAAAGTGATAAAGAGGTCGCATTAATATTCTAAAGGGCTAGAGGCTTCTCCTTTGTACGTGACAAATTATTTGGGGAAATTCGTTTGTTAGTCCAGTAAATAATTGTGTCAGAAAGTGACTTTCAGTTGGGATTGATCTATGCGTTGAATCTCAGCTCTTAGGAAAAGCGATAGAACACAGTGGCGCTAATATTCTAAAGGGCTAACGCGTTCTGCTTCTTACGAGGAAACTAATCTGCGCAAATTCGTTTATTCATCGCTTAAATAATTGTCTGAAAAAAGGGAGTTGAGGGTGAGAATGATCTATGCGTTGATTCGGTGCTGTTAGCGAAAGTGATAAAGAGGTCGCGTTAATATTCGAAAGGGCTAGAGGCTTCTCCTTTATACGTGACAAATTATTTGTGGAAATTCGTTTGTTAGTCGAGTAAATAATTGTCTCAGAAAGTCACTTTCAGATGGGATTGATATATGCGGTGAATCTGAGCTGTTAGGAAAAGCGATAGAACAGAGTGGCGCTAATATTCCAAAGGGCTAACGCGTTCTGCTCCTAACGGGGAAACTAATCTGCGCAAATTCGTTTATTCATCGCTCAAATATTTGTCTGAAAGAGGGGACTTGAGGGTGACAATGATCTATGCGTTGATTTGGTGCTGTTAGGATAAGTGATAGAGGTCGCGTTAATATTCTAAAGGGCTAGAGGCTTCTCCTTTTTACGTGACAAATTATTTGTGGAAATTCGTTTGTTAGTCGAGTCAATAATTGTCACAGAAAGTGACTTTCAGGTGGGATTGATCTATGCATTGAATCTGAGCTGTTCGGAATGATCTATGCGTTGAACCTGAGCTGTTAGGAAAAGCGTTAGAACACAGTGGCGATAATATTCTAAAGGGCTAATGCGTTCTGCTCCTAACGGGGAAACTAATTTGCGCAAATTCGTTTATTCATCGCTTAAATAATTTTCTGAAAAAGGGGACTTGAGGGTGAGAATGATCGATACGTTGATTCGGTGCTCTTAGCGAAAGTGATAAGGAGGTCGCGTTAATATTCTAAAGGGCTAGAGGCTTCTCCTTTTTACGTGGCAAATTATTTGTGGAAATTCGTTTGTTAGTCGAGTAAATAATTGTCTCAGAAAGTGACTTTAAAGTGGGATTGATCTATCCGTTGAAACTGAGCTGTTAGGAATAGCGATAGAACACATTGGTGCGAATATTCTAAAGGGCTAATATGTTCTGCTCCTAACGGGGAAACTAATTTGCGCAAATTCGTATTTCTGGTTCCTGCGCAGTGTGCCTCTGATCAGTGCGTTAGTTTTCAAAACACGTTGTCCAATCTCAGCAAGTCGTAGAGCACTAAAAGCCGACAAGGCGAAAATTGGCTTATTACGGGCCAATGTCCTCCAAAGAAAGCCAACTAGTAACCCATATTGGCAAATCCATACGAAAGTCGGTCCAATAATTCCCGCCTTGTTGAACGGCAGTGCCAATATTGTTTACTGGCTGTGTAAACTGGGCCAACATTGGATCTCTATCAGAATGGCACAGCCAATATTGTTTACTGACTGTGTAATGTGGGCCAACGTTGGATCTCTATCAGAATGGCACAGCCAATACTGGCGTCACGCTGTTAACCTTAGGCCATCATTGGGCCAGGAATCAGAATGGCACTGCCAATATTGGAACTACGCTGTTAATCTTAGGCCGTCATTGGGCCAAGAAGTGCCAATATGTTTCCAACGTTGGCCCAACCTGACGTGCCGCCTGGGGTGTCTCGCAGCAGTCACAAGACGTAGACAATGGACTTGCCACACGTCCTTGTCTGTACAAACGTTCGTGCACGTTCAAGCAACCAACCCTCAGCTTGAGTAGTTGTGCTCTAGCGCGATGAGGCAAACGCCATTGAAAATAATCCTGGTGCCAGCCAATTTAATCTGAACGCCAGCATTTTTAATCCAAGTGCCAATAATTTAATACAGGCGCCACCAAACTTAATCCCAGCGCATCCGAATTAATCGGCGTGCCCTCTCATTTAATCCTTGCGCCAGCCATGTTAATCCAAGTGCCAACACATTTTAATCCAAGTGCCAGTCAATTTAATCTTGTTGGAAATTGATTGCGAAACGAAGAATTCTTGCAGAAGAGGTCGTAACTGGCGTCATGAATGCCGCCTATTCATGATGTGACCACTCTATTGGTGTCAGCACTATAGGAGCATAGCTTCCACGCAACCAGTGTCGTCATGGCTTCGTCGAAAACACTTCCGCGTGGTGTACCGCTCGCTGATTTACTACTTTTCGAGTCGCATTTCCGATTCACTCACATCTATTCTATTCACTAGTCACTCACCCTTCTATTCTTAATTTATATTAGTGACCTTCCGTCCACCCTATCCTCTGCCAGCCACCTTTTTGCTGACTACTGTGTAATTTTCCGTGAAATACGTAACCTCAACGACATTAATACTCTCCAGACCGATCTTAATTTTGTCTCTAACTGGTATAAAACTTGGAAAATGGAATTTAATATTAACAAATGCAAGTTCATGCGTGTTTCTCTCTGCTCTAACACTCCCCGTTCTTCTTATTGTCTTAATGGCATTCCTCTTGATTCCGTCGCATCATATAAATATCTAGGCGAAAATATATCACGAAACTTAACATGGAATGCCCATACTGAATATGTTACCAATAACGCTAATCGCATGTTAGGGTATTCACGTCGCAACTTCTCTGCTGCTTCTTCGTCCTTAAAACTCCTACTTTGTAAATCACTAATAAGACTTAAACTTGAATATGCGTCATCTATATGGGACCCTGGGCATGAAAATCTTATATATTCTCTTGAACTTATACAAAATAACTCCGTTCGCTTCATTTTTTCAAATTACAACCGTACTGCAAGTATCACAGCCATGAAAACTAACCTTTCTCTCCCATCTTTAAAATCTCGTCGGAAAATAAGTCACCTGACTCTATTCCACAAGCTATATCATCACGTCACGCGACATGACGATCTTATTTCACCACCGGAATACATCTCCCATCGCACTGATCATCGGCACAAGGTTGGCATCCAAAAATGCAAAATTAAAGCTTGTTTTCAGTCTTACCTTCCCCAGACATCTGTCGAATGGAACCGCCTCCCTCCCGATATTGCAGCCATTGAGGATAATCAACGATTTCGTGATGCACTAACAACCTTTGTTTGTTTTGGAGAATGTGGAAATTATGTTCTAACAGAATGCACTGTATTGTATGTATGGTCTTTGTAACCTATATTACGCACTCCCCTCTGTAATGCCTTTGGCCCTGAGGGTATAATAAATAAATAAATAAATAAATAAATAAATAAATAAATAAATAAATAAATAAATAAATAAATAAATAAATAAATAAATAAGTGAGTCACAATCGTGACGGATATTACGCGACTTCGGTTGCGATCATGACATGCGATTTCCTTCTCTATCGTCATGCATATCGATCGACATCGTTCGCAAGGGCAAAAACTTGCTCACCATTACTCAGGCACTTGACATAATCACTTAGCGACTCATTATAGCTCATTAAGCTTGTATCTTGCATGCACTGCTATGCTTCCAACAAGCATATGAAACGAAATGGTTCTGAGAGTGGTAACAGCTTATTTTTGGGTGACATGATTAGGTCAATAGTGGCTCACGCGACGTCGCACCTCTCCTAACCTCCTGCTTACCAACATATCAAAGGAAATGGCTTTGAAAGCTTAAAAGCCTGCTCCCTGTCACTCACTCAACTGACATGATCACTATACTCACTCTCGTGACTTCACCACGGTTCTCACGCATGCACTATCCTAACGTGCCGACATGCATATGAAACGAAGTGGCTTATAAAGGGTAACCACCGACTCACAATGACCCAGTCAACGAGGTGATCACTAGGAGCTGTCGTGACGTCACTACGCTTATCGTCATCATCATCATCATCATCATCATCCTGGTTACGCCAACTGCAGGGCAAAGGCCTCTCCCATACTTCTGCAACTACACCGGTCTTGTACTAATTGTGGACATGTCGTGCCTGCAAACTTCTTAATCTCGTCCGCCCACCTAACTTTCTGCCGCCCCCTGCTACGCTTCCCTTCCCTTGGAATCCAGTCCGTAACCCTTAATGACCATCGGTTATCTTCCCTCCTCATTACATGTCCTGCCCATGCCTATTTATTTTTCTTAATTTCTACTAAGATGTCCTTAACTCGCATTTGTTCCCTCACCTGATCTGCTCTTTTTTTATCCCTTAACGTTACACCCATAATTATTTCCATAGCTCGTTGCGTCATCTTCAATTTAAGTAGAACCCTTGTCGTAAGCCTCCAGGTTTCTCCCCGTATGTGAGTACTGGTAAGACACAACTATTATACACTTTTCTTTTGAGGGATAATGGAGCCCTGCTGTTCATGATCTAAGAATGTCTGCCAAACGCACCCGAGCCCATTCTTATTGTTCTGATTATTTCAGTCTCATGATCCGAATCCGCGGTCACTACCTGCCCTAAGTAGGTGTATTCCCTTACCACTTCCAGTGCCTCGCTATCTATCATAAACTGCTGTTCTCTTCCGAGACTGTTAAACATTACTTTAGTTTTCTGCAGATTCATTCTTAGACACACCCTTCCGCTTTGCCCCTCCAGGTCAGTGAGCATGCATTGCAATTGGTCCCCTGAGTTACTAACCAAGACAATATCATCAGCGAATGGCAAGTTACTAAGGAATTCTCCATTGACTCTGATCCCCAGTTCTTCCCAATCCAGGTCTCTGAATACCTCCTGTAAACACGCTGGGAATAGCATTGGAGAGATCGTATCTCCCTGCCTGACGCCTTTCTTTATTGGGATTTTGTTGCTTTCTTTATTGAGGACTGCGGTGGCTGAGGAGCCGCTATAGATATCTTTCAGTATATTTACATACGGCTCGTCTACACCCTGATTCCGCAATGCCTCCATGACTGCTGATGTTTCAACAGAATCAAACGCTTTTTCATAATCAATGAAAGCTATATATAAGGGTTGGTTATATTCTGCACATTGCTCAATCACCTGATTGATAGTGTGAATATGGTCTATTGTTGAGTAGTCTTTACGGGACCCTGCCTGGTCCTTTGCTTGACAGAAGTCTAAGGTGTTTCTGATTCTATCTGCGATTACCTTAGCAAATAGTTTGTAGGCAACGGACAGTAAGCTGATCGGTGTATAATATTCCAAGTCTTTGGCGTCCCCTTTCTTATGGATTAGGGTTATGTTAGCGTTCTTTCAAGATTTCGGTACGCTCGCGGACATGAAGCATGGCGTATACAGGGTGGCCAGTTTTTCTAGAACAATCTGCCCACCATCCTTCAAGAAATGTGTGGTTACCTGATCCACCCCAGCTGCCTTCCCCCTTTGCATAGCTCCCAAGGCTTTCTTTACTTCTTCCAGCATTACTTGTGGGATTTCAAATTCCTGTAGACTATTCTCTTCCATTATCCTTGGGGGTGCCACTAGTACTGTATAAATCTCTATAGAACTCCTCAGCCATTTGAACTATCTCATCCATATTAGTAATCATATTGCCAGCTTTGTCTCTTAACGCATGCATCTGATTCTTGCCAATTCCTAGTTTATTCACTGCTTTTAGGCTTCCACCGTTCCTGAGAGCATGCTCAACTCTATCCATATTATACTTCCTTATGTCAGTTGTCTTACGCTTGTTGATTAACTTGGAAAGTTCTGCCAGTTATATTCTAGTTGTAGGGTTGGAGGCTTTCATACACTGGCGTTTCTTGATCAGATCTTTCGTCTCCTGCGATAGCTTACTGGTTTCCTGTCTAACGGAGTTACCACCGTACGCTTGTCAAGCATGCACTATCCTAACCTGCCGGCATGCATATAAAACGAAGTGGCTTATAAAAGATAACGTCCGGCTCACTATAACCTAACCAATGACGTGATCACAAGTGACTCACAAGACGTCATCACGGTTATCACCCAAAGATGTACTAACCTGCCAACATGCATATAAAACGAAATGGCTTTGAAAAAGTAACGACCTGCTAACTATCACCCAATCAATGAGGTCGTCACTAGTGACTCACGTGACGTCATCAGGGCTCTCACCCAAACATGTACTCTCCTAACCTTCCGATATGCATATCAAACGAAATGGCTCTCAAAGAGGAATAACATGCGGATTATCACAAAGTAGATTGAGGTGATCACTACAGTAACTCACGTGAGGTCACCACGGTTCTCACCCAGCCACGAGCTTAATGAGCTATAATGGGTCGCTTAGTGATTATGTCAAGTCCCTGAGTAATGATGAGCAAGTTTTTGCCCTTGCGAACGATTTCGATTGATATGCATGACGATAGGGAAGCAAATCGCATGTCACGATCGCAACCCAAGTCGCGTAATATCCGTCATGATTCTGACTCACTTATGTGAGTCACTCGCAAATGTGACTGAAAAGGAGTAAATGAGGTGGCGGTATACCAGGCGGAAGTGTTTCGGAAGCAGCCATGGCGACACTGGTTTCGTGGAAGCTGTGCTCCTATAGTGCTGACACCAATAAAGTGGTCACATCCTGAATAGGCGGCATTCGTGACTCCGGTTAGGACCTTTTCTGCAAGGATTATTTGTTTCTCAATCAATTTTTAACAGGATTAAATTCACTGGCACTGGGATTAAAATGTGTGGCACTTCGATTAACATGGCTGGCGCAAGGATTAAATGAGATGGCACGCGGAATAATTTGGATGGCGCTGGGATTAAATGTGGTGGCGCCTGGATGAAATTATTGGCACTTGAAATAAACATGTTGGCCCTCAGATTAAATTGGCTTGCACCTGGATTATTTTCAATGGCATTTCAAGTAAGCTGAGCGGAAAAACCTGTAGTGTTTGAAATTCAGCATAGCTTATGAACGGCGCAGCCAACAAATATAAAAAAAATTGCATGAAATTAAAGTTACTACCTTTGTGGTGAATAAACATCGTATGGGATTACACGCTGCGCACGATGAATGTAAACACGCATCGCCACTAGTTGCATATCATTCGATTGGACGCTTCACTTAAGCTGTGATAAATTCCAATTCATGCGTAGGATTTACACAACTTTGCTGTCATGTGGCAGGCATCAGAAACTTCAAATTGCTAATTTGGGCCAGATGGGATATTGCAGGTTCCAACCACAGCGTGACGATACGGGAAACAAAATTCTACTACGGTTCATCCATTGGCGTTTTGCATTTTATTACGTTTCATATGCCGCGTTGGTTCTTTATAAAGTCAATTACATATATGCTGCACCTCTTTTAACAACATCATCAGCCGATGGGCTGCGTAAGCATTCAGTCTCTGCTCGTCACCTTGCTATGCTCATCATCATCATCATCAGTCTGGTTGCGCCCACTGCAGGGCAAAGGCCTCTCCCATGCTTCTCCAACAACCCCGGTCATGTACTAATTGTGGCCATGCCGTGCCTACAAACTTCTTAATCTCATCCGCCCACCTAACTTTCTGCCGCCCCCTGCTACGCTTCCCTTCCCTTGGGATCCAGTCCGTAACCCTTAATGACCATCGCTTATCTTCCCTCCTCATTACATGTCCTGCCCATGCCTATTTCTTTTTCTTAATTTCTACTGAGATGTTCTCAACTCGCATTTGTTCCCTCACCCGATCTGCTCTTTTTTTATCCCTTAACGTTACACCTATCATTCTCCTATGCTAGATACCACGTTATCTTACTCAATTCTTGACTCCATGTACTTACAATGTAGCTGTACATGCTTCCTCGGAAATATAAAATTGCCGATATATTTATGGCTTCGGCTCGTTGGTAATGTATTACAGATATACGATAGTACATAAATAGACTAATAGAAGCGAAGCACGCAAACACAGCGCGATCTTGTAACAATATAAAACAAAAGTAAGATTAATATAAACGCTATATCTCATCCATTACGTGACAGCGCAACTAATTCTGCGCTCACGCACGACGAAAACCAACCGGCAAATTTGTAATGTAATGCCCCATCGGGTTATTTAGGGGATAATAAATGACGTCTGCTTTCTTCTCTAGTATTTGTCGCTTAATTTTTCTAGTTATTGCCCAAACTTAACCGCGTTGATTCGTGTGGTTACCTATTGCACCTTATTACGTCTGTCAGTGAACGTTAGCGTAAAAGGTTAATCGAAAAGCTAACCTCAAAGGAGAAAAAAATATAAAGCATTCTTCATCATCATCACCAGCAACCTATTTATGTCAACTCCCAGCAATTCCCAATAACCCTTGTCTTGCACCAGCTGATTCTATCTTATGCCGGCCAAATTCCAAATTTTACAACGCCACCTAGGCTGCCGTCCTCGATAGCACTTTCAAGCCACCGGTTGTCTGCCCTACTCCTTATATGGCCCGCTCAGCTTCACCTTTTCCTCTTAAGAGGAAGCTTTAGCTCGGGCCCAACTCCGACGCGGCCTATTCAAATACATGTAAAACGCAAAAACATTTTTATGAGATAACCCCTGGACCGATTTTAATGAAATTTGTTGCACTGCAGAGAGAAAGTTAACTTCTAGTGACTCTTGGAAGCGGAATTTCGGTTGAGGTCTTGGATATGGTTGAAAGAATTTTCACAAATTCGGAAGTTCGAAAAAAATAGAACGAAGTTTACAAATTTATAACTCTGCATCAAAAACAGATATCGCAGTTCTGTAAACGGTATCCATTAGACCATTGAAAGCGGACAAATTTAATATGTCATTTTATATCTTACGTGAATTTGTTACTTTGTTCACAAAGGTTCTGCAAAAGCTGTATATCCACATTACTAAATTTTTGAGATTCATGTATAGCATATCATTTTTTTCCGCTTTAGATGTACTATTATATGCAATTCACAGCATTGTATTATCATTTTTCGTTTCTGAGTTACAGTTGTAAACTTGATAGTTCCTTTTCTTGAAAATTTGCGATTTTTGCCAATTTTTAATAAAGAATTAAAGATGTAAATCGAAAATTAGAAACCACCAGTCACTAGATTTTAAGGTTTTCTTTTTAGGGAAACAAACCTCGTCAAATTTGGTGCAGTGGTTGCCGAGAAAAACGAATTCTCCTTTTACATGTATTTAGATAGGAGCACCCGAACTAAGGCTTCCTCTTAATATGAACTAGAATAACGGCTAGCCCTAACAATCCACTTCAGTGTCTTGTCCCTGAACGAAAGGTCGAACATTTTCTTCTCAAGGTTCTTTGTTGATCCCAAAGTTTCTGCTCAATTGTTAGCACCCGCAGAAAATAATGATTGTACACATTTCAAAGATACGGCTAAGCTGCCGGTCATGGTTTCGTAATGCGTGCCGTATGGATTCCAGCAAATTAGATTTTTCTGTAAATTTTCTTCCCATGATCACCGCTGCCTTTGACTGATTGGCCTTGATATACGTTTTCTTTGATATGCGTTTGATATACGATTCTTGAGGCTGGCTACCAACCGCGAATTGTCATTCTGGTGCTATGCAACTTAACATTATCTTGGTCTTTTGATTATTAATATTCAAGCTAACTCTTCTATTCTTTCGACTAGCTTGGTGTTACCGTAGAGATCATAGCTGATGTGTAACAGCAGCGCAATTATATATATATATATATATATATATATATATATATATATATATATATATATATATATATATATATATATATATATATATATATATATATATATATATATATATATATATATATATATATAATTATAGTGACTTCGGTAGTAAGAACATGGTAGGGCTAACGAAGACTTGATACTTCTAGTAAAGCTTACCTTAAGCACCGCACTGCTTACATTGCATAGACATAGATGCAATCTGACATTTGTAAATAAATCAACGGAAATAATGTTGGCAAAAAGTGCACGCTGCGTTAAGCAAAGATAGAATGAGCACGAGAAAAATGTTTTCAGGCTTACAGCAATCGCCGAAAGGCAAAAGAAAGTCAGATATTGCATATTCCCAAGCACAAATTCAGACGAGAGGGATGAGTTAAGAAACATACGGCGGTTGGGTTTGCCGTGTGCTAGTAGCGCATGACACTGCTTGTGTTGTCACGTGGGGAATCACGGTATCGTGGAATGGATGGCCTAGACCCTTCTGCACGATTGCGGCTCTTTGGTTTTGCTTTCCACCTCTGATGAGACATAGTATTTATCCCCGCCTTTTCCAGAATGATTCATTTGTTGGGATTTGGCTCTATGTCAGTGTGCTTCGCTTGCGTTTGCTTGTTTTTTTTTTCTTTCACTGTCCGTCATTTACTGCCCATTAGCCTATACTTGTCATGCCACAAAACACCACAGCCCGTACCTTTGCATTTCAGCTAGCGCTGCTGTATATGGGACTAGGTAGGCGAACAACTATCATCGAGGCGCGGATGGCGAGGGGTTCGGAAGCAACATCTGGGGCAATCACTTCTAGGGCGATCACTTTCGGAGGCGATCACATCGGATGTGCGCGCGTACACGGCCGAAAGCGTGTCTGGCTCTTTGCCAAGCTCGCTTTCTAATGCTGCACAGAACAGGTCAACGTTTCGTGTCCTCACCTCTTTCACCGTGCTAGTCACATACGTGTGCGTTGTCTTCTTTTTCATTGGTTCCGACAACGAACGGCGCGAGATCGACATGTCCTGCACGCGCATCTGTCGAACGAAGACGATGCTGCCCTCTCGTGCGTCATCAGCAGGTCAGGCGGGGGAGGCAGCACGGGGGCCGACTGCACGAGTCAAACCAGCAAGGTGAGCGCATCGATGAAGTGACGTGTAGCTTCGTGTTCTTTCCATTGGTCTTTCGCTCTGCCAATGTAACTTCGTATAAAGCGATTTCAAGCACGCTTAATTCGAGCACGCCAATGCTTCTTGTTATTCTTCGCAATGCAGTGTCAGCAAGAAGCTATGAAACTTTATGTCATAATTTTATTTCTCAGCACCATGGCAGCAAGTAGCTTAGTGGTAAGGGCAAGTGGCTACGGCATTGCGCAACTGACCTCGAGGTTGTGGGTTAGATACCAGTGGCAGTGGCCATATTTAGACGGAGGTGAACAGCAAAAACACTTGCCCACTTATGTTAAGGTGCACGGTAGAGAAGCCCAAGTGTACAAAATAAATCCGGTATCTCCCACTACGGTGTGCTTCATAATCAGATTGTGCTCCTTACACATAAAGCACCACAACTTAACTTTTCCCCCCAGAAAGTGGTCGATACTGCTGATAACAAAGACTTGGTACCATGCCAGTTAATGATGAAGAACCAAATGAACAAAAATCACAAGGATTGTTACATGATATGAACGCATAATGCAAATGTCAGTGTTATATTTGTGACTAGAGAATGTCCCAAGCCTAGAATATACCAGAGCAAAGGTTACATATGCAAATTACAAGGAAGAGCATATGCAAAGAAAGTATTCAACAAAAATGAAGTTTCTTTTCCTTGCATATCATTTTTTCAAAGTAAAAGATATCGCACAGTTTTCACTCAACTATAAATTAATGACCGGCACCTTAACGAGCCAAGTTAACCTAGCTGTTATGTAAGAGATATGACCACAGTAAAGGTGGTTTCAATGTCAAAGCGAGCACCTTCTCAGATTTAAAGAGCTGGTAGTTGCAGAAATGTCGAGCTTGAACACAACTTTCTGATGAATACTAAGCTATCATTGTGAAGAAGAATGAGTCAGGTGAAACTCGATTAATTGCAGCGTAAAAAATAAATGTCCACAAATTCCAATTGAAAGTCTGTTCAAAAAGGCAGATCATGTATGATTAAAAAGAGAACTAAGAATGACTATAAAAGACTCCAGCAAACCGCAGGCATGGGTCATTTTTATGGAATTCCGCCGCCAATATTCTTAGTACACTGTTGCATTCGATCATAATGAAATATTTCAAGAAATTTTAAATACCAAATTCTCGAACTGAATAATTTGTTTCGGCACAGAATTACATGCAACTTGTACTCGAAATTTCGGTTTTTCAGCCAATTGCACAATATAAACAAGTACTTGACAAACTAAAGCAGTACACTTGAAATACCTATTGTACATTTATTGTCCATGGCTTTAGCAACACTTGCATCTCGAAACTGGGAGGAGTCTATGGTAGGTGAAGGTTGTTGCCTGCGTGGTCTGATGGCACAATAATGCAGACAAGTGTCCCTTGGTGACTAAAATAGGTGGCAATTTTTGTCACCTTAGTGCTGACACGCGCGTGAAGCACCCAAGCATATTTTTCACACACACACAAAAAAAGCTTTCGGCAGTTCTTTATAGATTGTCTATACAACATCATGGAAAGCGTTCGGGCAGGCAGGTTTCACGGGAAAGTTAGCAAGGGGCGGGAGATCGTAAAGAGGTCGTGATTATGAAAGCGTGCACGCACATCCACAGGAGCAGCATCTGTCCAAAGAACCCCGCCCTGTAGGCGACCATGGGCGCATGGCCCGGGAGGCCCGGGTCGGAGAGGGTCCCATGCGGCCACCGGAACCCCTCGACCCAGTTTTCGACTCGCTGGCTGCACTCGAACATCGCCTATGCTGACAGGTTGCACAGCGTCGCCAGGTCGACTGCGGTGTCCAAGGTATACTTCCAAACCCTTCGTGCATCGTTGTTTTACTTTACCCTCTTTAATGTGCCTTGTCTTTTCTTCCCGCTTTCCTTCCCGTCTTTTTTTTTTTTCGTGCTAGACGGCTATCTTCCGCACTCACCGGTGAGTCTTGAGTATGCGAATAAACTGCTATGTGCTCCTGTCCCTTTATTTGTGTTTTTAATAAAATGCAATTCGAAACGTGCAAGCTCTCATATAAATTTATTAATGTCGTGAATATATTGCGATCTTAAGACTGCTTCATATTGGTAGTGAAAAACACAAGTTCCTCATTACAGAACTATTAGACAATTATGCTATATTCAATCACTTTCGCTTCTCAGGCTATTCAATTAGTATTTGATTCGGTTTTTAAAATTACTACTCGCACTCTTATGATGTTAAATACAGGAAAAAAGGGAATGAGGCACATGAAGATGCGTGTTATGATTGTTCACGCAATGTAGCAGGCACCCATCGTGCTCATTCAGAGGACGTGCTACGACTACCAGTGACCTGTTGTGCCATTAGCTTTCAGATTCCGTAGTTGTAAAAAGCATACGTTTTAATAGACGGAAGCGACGTAGGCTCACATTGTTGCAGAAGGGGTTCTAGAAAGCCGGATAAGGATAGTCGATATAGCAGAAGTACGGGAGTAGTCCACGTTGCTTGCTGTGGTGCAGCACCCGACCCGTCGATATGATGGCTACTGGAATAAAAAACAGAAGATAGCGATGTATAACTTGACACTTTTTTATTTACGCACGTGGCAAGATGCAAACTGTTAAAGCACTTAGTACCCAACCAAATATTCACGACTGCTTGCGTCACTGAACTACACTTCGCAATCAGTACTAGTTGTAATACTACACGCAATGTATGCGTAGTGTTTGCCTTGCATGTGCCGCCAAGCAAGCCTCAAATTACATATACGAAGAAACCTTCCTGGTAAGCAAACGTTACAGGGTTAAGAAAAGTAATAGTGACATTGACTAAAGACTCCATATTTACACGACGTCTGGTGCATCGAGGCAACAAGAGCAGATCGAGTCACTGACTATCCATACTTGGGTATTCGTCGCTCTGCGAGAGATTAATTAACAGACAGAAACGACTAACGACAACAGATTTAATTGGTTTAATAGCAGCCGCAGCCTTTGAAGCAGCCAACTTTCTTTGACCATTCACCAACACACTTGCCAGTATATTACCGCATTGCCGCGATATCGGGCATTTCAAACACTCTACACGGCTGCATACTGCAGAAGGCAATCTACCTCTTGTCATAGTGGTCTCATAGGTGCGCGGGTGGATGGTCATGATGACGATGCGCGCCTTGGAGGCCTGTGGGACATAATCGATGAGCAAGAACTTGTCTAGGATGTCCAGAACGAAAATGGGCTTGTGTAGCAATACCACATCTGCATTAACACATGAAAAGTAGCCGGGCGAACGATATAAACATCACTGCAGTTAGGTGTGTTCTAAGCAGGAGGCATCATCACTAGACAACATTGCGCCCAGACTTGAAAAGCAATGCTCAAGGTTGTGGCAAGTGCTGTTAGCAGTTAGCGTAGGCGAGAACATATGGCGCCATTTAATGACGTTGAATGCGCATTAGCGCTGAGAGTTTTGCCCGGAGATCGTGGAATTGTCTCGCATGGAGTCATGTCGTATGGAGTACAGCGGATAGGTCGTTTGCATAGACTACCCATAGACGCCGCTCCTATCACCTGGTATTGTAGGGACAAAGGGCTCACATGCTTCATACTGGTTATGCTGTGGAACGCTAATGACGACAGCAAAAGTTTAGGATACTCAAGTGAAAGTCAAGCCTAAAAGTGAAGCTCTTTTCACTAGGTTTCGCATGGACCTGCGTTATCCCGTTTGCCAGTCAATGTAGTACCGTATTGTAACTGGTTTTTTTTATTGAAATAAATCAATACAGGAATGGGAGGCACAAAATTTCTTCTGATTGCGCTGTAACGTGACTGCAACTGTTTAGCGCGGTCAATGAATCGATAAGCTCGGGAAGACTCGTAGGGTGCGATTCTCACTCTCGCCTTTGCATCTCTCCCAGGTCCACCTGGCTCCTGGAGCAGCGAGGTGAACAGCATGCTCAGGCGCACGCTCCATATCGGGCCACAGGTGCCAGTTATGAGCAACGCAGGCGACACTGTGCCCCAGCCTTGCCGGTGGCAAGAAGGCTCCGTGTTGTCTCCGTGCAGCCGAATGCTCCACTTTGAATATCGGTTGGCCAGGATGTCGAGCAGGGTTGAACCTTCTTGCTCTGCATTTTGAAGTGCAAAGATATTTTTTCACTTTCACTTTATTTCCTTAAAGACCCCTCTTCGGGGTATTGCATAAGGGGTGGGTTACAAAGAATGTGAGAAACAAAGAATATCAAAATGTTACGAGGCATACTGCGAGGCAATTTCTTCTATGAAGGCAGATGAGCTGGGTACAGAAACGATGTTGGCTCGGCCACTCAAATATAAGTGGCTTGCCCGCTCATATTTGACTATGTGTACGGGTTTCTACGTTTGACATTACGTCGACGTTGCGCCTTTTTTACGGTATTTAAAGCAAATAATTAACGATCTGTGGATGTAGATCTCGATGTAAACAAATGCGCCGCTTTGCCTAATCCCAACGCTGCGCGCTGAAACTTGTTGAATGTCGGAAGTCTCTACATAATGTGTAGAAGTGATACAAAAAGCGAGATTCACGTGCGGAAATCAGCGAGAACAAACTCCAAGGCAGCCGCGTTCGCAGAATGAACTCAGCTCGCCTTTAACGGCCGCACCGCAGGCACAACAGCGCGCTTAGGCTCGCTCACAGGGTAGTGGGCAGTGCGAGGTGGCTTCAGGATACGACTTGCTTTCTCGGAGAAGCCAATCTCCAGCTACGAAACTCATAACCTACGCACACTGAACATGGGCGTAGGTGCGCAGGAGGTGGAGGAGGAGAAACATTTATTTAAAAAAAAGGAAGGACAAGCAGGTGTCTTTCTGCTTGTGCGGGAGGCGCCCTTAGTCCAGGGCTCCTGCGGCTCTTGCTGTCTCCCGGGCCCGCCGCACCAGTTGCTGCTTGTTACGAGGGTCCGAACTAGTCAGCACGGCCTCCCACTGCTGGGGTGTGGGGTTGGGTACTTGCGGGGCCGCCTTCACGTTGGGGCACGCCCATGTGGTGTAATATAGGGAGGCGTAATCATTACAAAGGGGACATTTGTATGAATATAGTATAGGGTGGATTGCGTGTAGTCTGCTTAAATGTGGGTATGTATTGGTTTGTAGTTGTCTCCATGTTACGGCGCCTTCACGTGAGAGAAATCAACGGGCGAAAGCCCCAGTGCCTTTCCAAAGCGCTTCCAGCGGCATGCGACAGAGGACAGAAGAACAAAGTAAAAAAAAAAGTGGATTAGTAATGAAAGCATACCGTAAACTATTTTTTTTTTTTTGTGAGCTGGACATTTTCGGTCTAATCTTGAGCATCGGAATAATTTGATGGTACTGAACGTAATAAAGCACAATTGGAGGCAGCATCAGCGTAAATTCAAACGTGAACAATTCTGATACTATTCAAACGTATTGTTCCGTTTCCAAGTTCACCTGCGTGTGTAAACGTGCTTTCAATTAAGACTTCAAAACGTATACTCGGTACTGCTACTCCATGTTTAAAAACTGACAACATAGCATATAGATTCAATTCATTTACCTTAGCAGGCATGCCAAGAGGTCATACTGTGGTTCTGTTTCTGTGCTAATGGTGCAGTGATTCAGATGTGAAATATTTCCCATTTGCAAAAATTAGGCCTTCATGTCAACAGTATGCAATTATTGGACGACTCAGGAAATGTTTGATTAAGCTAGCTTGATGTATGCCTTGCAATCAGAGCAGATGAGAAGCACTCGTCTCTTTATAAGGATTTACATACTGCGCCGATTCATTACTTGGACTCATGCTTTTTACACTCTTCCGATGCCTACATATTTGAATGTATTTGAATATTTGAATGGCAGGTCAATATATGAAATATTCAGAGTTGTTTGATATCAGTGAGAATGAAATCGACCATGTTTCCAGGCTATAGAATTGTCCCGCTTGAAGGAGATGGGTTGTGCCGTTGGAAGGTTTAGACAATGTCTAGTTTATATTAACTCTGCTATTTGCATCCTTGCTTGAAGACGAGCATTCCGGTTATAGGCATTTGTCGTAGACAGCTTAAGGCATCTTCTTATTTTCCGCGTATTACGAAGCGTTGTATTTCGAGTGTCAGTTTGCTTTTTACGGGACATTGTGTATCATATACGTTCTATTTTTCATTATTTTTTTTGTACCTGCCACCATACCTTCTCATCAACAATGTAAAGCCTCCCATACACATTACTCCGATGAGAGGCCTCTAAGGTGTTGTAAATAATCAAATAAATAAAAAATGATACTATATTTAGATACTTTGGTCAACGCTCCGTAAGCGGCGCTATGCACCAGAGTCCGCAAATATCTTCTACACACTGTCCGTAGCATCGTTTGTTTGTCGAGCAGTATGCAAATTCCTGGAAACTGTGTAAAACACGCGACGAGAATTTGTTTCAGCCTGAAGGCGTTGCCAGCCCTCTCGATCTTTGTTTTTTTTTTTTTCCAGATCCTGGGCAGCGTGCTCACCGGAAGTGGGAGAGATGGCGACGATCTCCCCACCACGGACTTCGAGCGACAAATCCATCGATCGGAAGCAACCTGGTCCGAGACCGCCGAAGAGCCGCTGACCCAAGCTGCAGAGGTTCAGCTGCAACGCCAGGTGGCAAACCTGCGTCAGAGCGGCCACGTTTACCGTCACGACGAGGAAGGCGGCCGTTCGAACCACGGCTGAAAATTCCGAGGAACGCGTGGTTAGGCACACACAAAAATAAAGAATGACAACACCGCTGGCCACCAGGCCGGAAGACGACGACGGCGACGACGCATAACACCCAGGACCTGCCAGACGAGTCGCACTTAACATGCCACTAGTCGAACTAACTATACGTGTTCGCGGGGTACAGTCTGAGTAGCCTAAGGATAGTTTGGGGCGGGCCGTCGAAATGGAGCACCGATAACACGGCGGCTTAACGAGTTATCGAGTTGGAGAAGGCAGAGGAAAGGCAAGGAGTGGAATGTCGGTGGATGACATGAATAGCTTAAAAGGACGCAAAACCACGTGCGACTGCAAAACTTGGCGAAGGCGTTCATAGTAGCGTATGCTGCTTGTGTATTGTGTTCCCCCCAAGCCACTAAGGTGTTTCGGGACCCTTGTAACGCTGTAATGCATAACGCACCTTCTGTATACTGCGCAGCTTGAGACTTCAAAATTCAAGTTTGTGCACGTGAATCAGAAGTAGCGATATTAATTCGCTGTCGAGCCAAGTGTCAATTTTGAGTAGCTTGGGAATCGAATTGCTAACTACGGTGCTAATTACCTTTGCTGACAAATTCTATCTTCGGCAGAAATTTGCGCTCCATATGGCGTGAAATGGAGAAAATTCTGCGTACGTAGAAGCGTGCTTGAGCATTGCAGGGTTATACTCCCCAAGTACTGTTGGCTTCAGTGCTGTTGGATGTGAACAGCAAGCTCGTCGAAGTGTTCGAAAGCTGCAGCAGAGGAGGACGAAACCTGGAGTGAGGCACGTGACTTCTGCAACATTCACGGCGCATCTTGAACGCGTACCACAGATTGAGTACATCAAAAAAAAAAATTTCGAGATGGCTTGTAACGCGGCCGCCTGAACTAGCGCCCGTGTATTGTGTTGCAGGAAGAGGTGCTCGTGACGTCAGAACTGACGTGCCGTCAGAGGTTAAGCGATCTCCGTAGAAGGAAGAGCCACTTGAATACTCGCACGTACTTTACAGCTTTTCTTTGTTTTTCTCGGGCGAGCCACATTCTTTTTTTCCGTTGGAACGAACAGCTCAGCGCAGTACTTAGCCCCCAGGCTTCCTTGACGCTCGTCCGAATGTTCTGCCTCGGGAATCGAGGTTTCCGTCTCTTGCAGCCACCGCCTTTCGGCCCTTGCGGTCCTGAGAATTTATCAGGCGCCGCTAAGACGACGTGAAACTGTGTTGATGTCCCTGCCATCGTTAATTTTGACGTGCGTACTTGCGATATAGTACCGATTCCCAGTAGCGGTTAAGTGACTTATTCGACGTCATTTCTTTTTTTGTGACATTCCGCAACGCATTTTCGTCATTGCGATATGTTTACAGGTAGTGTACATGTGCGCACGTGTAAACTAGAGAAGATTAGTTCGTCTATAAAAACGCAGGCAACAGTGTGCTCCAGGCTAGCCGGTGGAAAGAACACTCAGTGTCTCCGTGCAGCCGGATGCTCCTCATTGAATATGGTTTGGCCAGGATGTCGAGCAGGGTTGAACCACCTTGCTCTGCATTTTTCTTGCTCTGCAGCTATGAAAGCGCGTATTACACATCGAAATATTCATGGCTGCTGGCGTCACCGAACTATAGTTCGTAATTAGTGGTGGTTTTACTACTACACGCAGAGTATGCATACTGTTTGCCTTGCATGTGCCGCAAACAACCCTGAAATTGCACCTACGGCATTCTCTCGATTTGTTTTGTGTGCGTTTGGGCCCGCCCATAGGAATGCTTTGATTTGTGTAACAATGTTTAGAAATTTCAAAATAAACTTGAATGAAGGCCGTGCATGTGTTCTCTCCATTCGTTTTCCTCGTGAATGATGCGAATATAAGGGCTAATCCGTTCACTACCTACAAACTAGCACATTCGTACTTACGTTGCGGTGTACATGAGTTTTCGTTGGCAGAACAGTTCATTCGTGACATTTTAGCGCTTGTCCACGTTCAAACGGAGACGGGGGTCCGCTCATAAAAGTAACTGAACGGCGCCTTTTCACCGCACAGCACAGCGCTACCAAACTGCATCACGGATTACAATTAAAGCGTGTTTAATGGTTCGGCTGCATTAGAGGCACGGCACCGTTAATTTACGCATGAGCGTGGTCAGCGCGGGGATGGAGCACGTGTTATCTGGTCGGCTGCATCGACTGTGAGAGCATAGGCGAGCAACAACGGTCTAGCCGGCCAAGCTACTGGTCGAGAAAAAAACGGTGTACGGTGTGCCGTTCCGGTAGCCGAGTGGCTTGAGTGTTCAACTCGTGTCCTTGAGTACGGTGGTTCGATTCCCGCTGCCTGCATCGCTGTGGAAAAAAAAAAGCACAGCGATACGGGTGTCGAGGCTCGAACTGTCGTGAGGACGGTGGTTCGAATCCCGGTCGCTGCATCGCTGGAAAAAAAAAAAGACAGCGATGTGGATACCGGGGCTGGACGTGTCGTCCCTCAAGGGTCGGGGTGGACGCGACGCTGGGTCCCGGACCACAGAAGGCCACCTGCATCCTAGTACCGGCGTAGCATGGCCAATGCGCGGATTGTAGGCGGTGCGCATGTCGGCACAAGGACGCAGATAGCCTCCGGCGGTTCCGGCACCCAGCTGTACGCCCTGCACACCCAGCTGTACCGGAATGTGGCGGATAAGAGGGAGTTTTGTGTCATGGTGCACATCATTTCCTCTCGCTATCCCCCGGGTATCCTAAGAGGGTGGATACCTGTTGCTTTTGTGGGAAGTGCGGAGGACACCCCACGGAGAAGCGAGACCCCACGCGAAAGAGATCACACCCCTACAGAAAACCGACCCGCAAAAGAAGAGAGCCCCCCCCTACAGCAAACCTCGCCGCGCACCCCGACCCCCCCCCCCCCCCCCCACCGCCATTTTGCCGCGCGACCTCTTACAGGTCGCGCGGCGAAACGCGGGCCTCTCCTGAACGTTTGCCGCGCGACCTGTAAGAGGTCGCGCGGCAAAATAGCGGTGGGGGGGGGGGGGGGTGCGCGGCGAGGTTTGCTGTGGGGGGGCTCTCTTCTTTTGCGGGTTGGTTTTCTGTAGGGGTGTGGTGTGATCTCTTTCGCGTGGGGTCACGCTTCTCCGTGGGGTGTCCTCCGCACTTCCCACAAAAGCAACAGGTATCCACCCTCTTAGGATACCCGGGGGATAGCGAGAGGAAATGATGTGCACCATGACACAAAACTCCCTCTTATCCGCCACATTCCGGTACAGCTGGGTGTGCAGGGCGTACAGCTGGGTGCCGGAACCGCCGGAGGCTATCTGCGTCCTTGTGCCGACATGCGCACCGCCTACAATCCGCGCATTGGCCATGCTACGCCGGTACTAGGATGCAGGTGGCCTTCTGTGGTCCGGGACCCAGCGTCGCGTCCACCCCGACCCTTGAGGGACGACACTTCCAGCCCCGGTATCCACATCGCTGTCTTTTTTTTTCCAGCGATGCAGCGACCGGGATTCGAACCACCGTCCTCACGACAGTTCGAGCCTCGACACCCGTATCGCTGTTTTTTTTTTTTCCACAGCGACGCAGGCAGCGGGAATCGAACCACCGTACTCAAGGACACGAGTTGAACACTCAAGCCACTCGGCTACCGGAACGGCACACGGTACACGGTTTTTTTCTACACCAGTAGCTTGGCCAGCTAGGCTGTTATCGCGGCCTATGCTCTCACAGTTCATTCTGCCGACGAGATAAGACGTGCTCCAACCCGCTCTGGCCATGCTTATGCGCACAGGAAGCCGCCAGTCAGGCTGGCTGCGCGGTGACGCTACTCTTCGTCGTCCACTGCCGCGGCGTAGTGTAAGTCTTGCCTCTAACGCACTAAAACCATTCTACACGCTTCAATTATATTGCAACCCGTGATTCAGTTTGGTAGCGCTGTAATATGCGGTGATAAGACGCTATTCAGTTCGTTTTATGATGAAGCCCAATCTCCCTTGGATAAAATTCATTTAGTTGCCCCCTCCGCTTGATTGGTGCTATTTTGTTCACGCTGAAAGAAAACGGATGTACACGGCAACGTAAGTATTTATGCTTTATTTTGTAGGTAGTGAAGGCATCATTAGTAAGCGAGACTAGACGCACATGGCGTTATAATTCAAGACAACTTTATTTCTAAGCTAGCAAACATTCTTACATGAGGCAAAGCATTTCTCTGGGTATGTAGAACAGCACGCGCACGCACGAGTACACCGCCTCCAGACTGACATTCTCAGCTTTCTTGATGTAGTCTACATGGGCGCACTCGTCAAAGTGACGAAATTGCCACAAAACGATTGTGCTTCAGAAAAACGAAATCCCATTAACCGAAAAAAAAGTCGTAGGGAACCCAAAGTATATCGCAAGTACGCATGCCAAAATTAACACTAGCATGAAAGCAGTTTCAGAACCTCTTAGCGGCGACTCCTACATACTGAACAACATTTGTAAGAGCCGAAAGGCGGTTATAGCTGCTCGAGCGATAGAGAGAGAGAGAGAGAGAGAGAGAGAGAGAGAGAGAGAGAGAGAGAGAGAGAGAGAGAGAGAGAGAGAGAGACAATCCAGACTTTAGACGCAGAACATTTGGAACAGCTTTTAGGAAGCCTTCGGCAGAGTACAAGGGCACATCCGTTCATTCCAAGAGAAAAGTACGCGATAGAACTACAAAACAGCACGAAAGTACATGCGATACTAAACGGTTTTCGAATAGCCTTCGTCGTCTTACGTACGTTAAACGTAATCACATTTGCGGGACGTTACCTTGTGCGTCCTTTGAAGACGTTTACCATACAGGAACGCGAACGTTAGGAAGACGCTACAAAACAGACCGCCGTGTGGTGCCTCGCGCCATACACATCCAAGCCAAGACAATTCATTAACAAATACTTCGCTGTTGCTATGCCGACGAGTCTCGCTGGCCTACGGGCGCCGGAATTGCCGACCGAGCTGTGAAACTGGACGCGGTATATGCTCGTTACTAACGTTTCAAGAGTTGAGAAAAAGCGCAAGCTCACCACAATAGTTGCTGGCTATCAACGAGAGTCAGAGCGCAGCTATCGTGAGAATTCACGCTGAAGCGGGAATCGTGGGTACCGCGACATTCGACAATGCTCCTATTAGCGTGCGCGAACGCTCGAACGTTGAACTGGCCAAATACCGTACACTACCATAGCGCGCGTAAACCCCAGAAACACTAACGTTCAGAACATGCGTGGAGACGAGAAAGCAAATCCCTTTTTTTTTTCCTACGTAACGAGTTTGTTTGGTTGCAAACGCTAAAGTAAGTGAATTGGAGTGGCTCTTCATTCTCATACGGCGATCGCTTAGCTTGCGCAAAATGCCTGCGGCATGGATATCTTGGTCGGCTACACAATCGATAGGCGCCAGTTGACAGGCGCGCGGCACAAGTCATCGCGAGATTTTTTTAACGTACTTAACCTGTGGTACGTCTTCAAGATTCACTGTGAATGGCAGTAGAAGTAACATGTCGGACCAGGCTTCGTTGTGTGCTTACGAGGCCTCAGGTTGCTGAAGTCTTCGAATACTTACTTTGCAGAGTTTGTGCCAGTGTTGCTGTGCGCTTCGAACAGCAAGTATTGCTGGGGAGTATTTAACCCTGTAGTGCCCATACACAGCTGAACATCGAATTCGTCGAATTTCCTCTATTTCTTGCCATATAGGGCACATTTGTCGTGAATGGAATGGGTTAAGATAGCTAGCACAGTAGCTTGTAGTTAGATTCCTAATCTAATCACAACAGACACTTGGCTCCAGCCAATTCACGAAGATAATTTCCAATACTTCAGTAACACAAGAAGCCAGGCTGGCTTCGGGAAGGTATGTTCTACAACGGATCCTTCTCCTCCCCATCATCGGGGTAATAGACAAATCTGCAGAGTGCAATCAACCTGTCTAGAAGGCTTTCATATGACTGCTGGTATCTCCACGGAAACAAATGCATTTTCGTGGAGATATTACGTAATGAAGGAGTACAGGAGGCATACGGGAATATCTTCGGAAAGATTTGAAAAGATTCCACAGTTACCTTTGTTCTCCGCATGAATAGTAGAAAGACGCCTATCAAGACAGGGGTCAGGCAAGGAGACAATTTCTCCAATGATATTCACTGCATGTATGGAAGAAGTACGCCAGCTATTGAAGTGGAAAGGGCCTAGGAGTGAGGATCAACGGCCAATATCTCGGCAACTTTCGGTTTGCTGACGACGTCCTGTTCAGCAACACTGGGGAAGGATTACAACAAACGATGGCGGACCTTAACAGAAAAATTCCAATAGCGGCGTTGAAGATTAACATCAGAAAGCATAGATAACGATCAATAGCCTGGCAAGGAAACGAAAGTTCGGGATCGAAAGTCCGCCTCTAGAGTCTGTGAAGGAGTCCGTTTACCTAGCTCAAAAGTCACAGGGGACACTGATCAAGAGAAGGAAATCTACAGAAGAGTAAAAATGACTTGGAGTGCGTACGGCAGGCATTCTCAGGTCCTCACTTGGAGAGTAACACTATCGCCGAAAAGAAAGGTCTACAATCAGTGCATTCTACCTGTGACAACACATGGGACCGAAACTTGTAGGTTGACAAAGAAGCTCGAGCCCAAGACCGCGGAAAGAGCAATGGGACGAATAATGTTAGGCGTAACACTAAGATGCAGGAAAAGAGCACTGTGGATCCGAGGATAAACAGGGATAGCCGCTATTGTAATCGGCATTAAGAGAAAGAACGGAGCTGGGCTAGCTATGCAATGCATAGAATAGATAACCGGTGGACCGTAATAGTTACAAAATGGGTGCCAGGAAAAGCGAAGCGCAGTCGAGATGGGATAACGAGAAAATTCACAGGCGCAAGTTGGAAATAGCTGGCGCAGGATAGCGATAAAGAAAGATCGCTGGGAGATGCATTCATGTAGTGGACGTAAAGCTAACGTGATCATGAATTAATATCACTACTTGTGTTTCAGATGCGCGAATTTAAATTACGAAGTCTCAAACGGCGCACTATACAGAATCTGCGTTGTGCAGCACAGAGTTAAAAGGGTCCCGAGACACATGGCGACTTGGTGAAAAACACATAGAGCGAGTATAATACGCTGCCCTGAACATCGCATTTTGCCGTCGTGCGTGGTTTTCCGTTCTTTGGACTATTCATGCCATCCGCCAACGTTTCACTCCTTGCATTTCCTCTGCCATTACCAACTTGGTAACTTCGTAATCCTCTGTGTTACTGATGCTCTATTTCGATGACCCGTCCCAAACTCTCCTGAGGTTACCGAAAATCTGCCCCGCAAATACTTATTAGTTGAACTCGTGGTACGCGAAGCGTGAATCGTCTTGTACGTCATCGGCGCTAAACGCCGCCATCGTCGCCCTCTTCTGGCCTTACGGCCAGCGCTGTTTTGAGTCTTTATTATGTGTGTGTGTGTGCACAACAACGCGTTTGTTGAAATTTTGAGCAATGGTGTCGATTGCCTCGTTGTCCTGACGATAAATCTGACCACTCTGACGCAGGTTCGAGACCTGACGTTCCAGATGAACTTCTCCAGCTTGAGTCAACGGCTGTTCGGCGGTCTCGCCCCAAGTTGTTACCGATCGACGGATTGTCGTTCCAAGTCCGTGGTGGGGAGATTTTGGCCGTCATAGCCGCTTACGGTGAGCACGCTGCTCTGGAAATGTAAAAAAAAAAGAAAAGGTGAGAGGGCTGGCAACACCTTCAGGGAGAAAAAAAATGCTTGTGGCTCGTTTTACTCGGTTTTCAGGAATTTGCATATTGTTCAATAGACAGTTGGTTCTATGCTCAGTGGTAAGAGGAAATTTACGAATACTGGTTCCTAGAGCAGCGTACGGGGTGCCAACCATGGATCTAAAAGAACTATAGAGCTATTTATTTATTTAGTTAGTTACTTATTCACAGTACCTTGCAGGCTTCTTATCGGAGGAATGTGTAAGGGGGACGTTACATTGTTAATGAAAAGGTACGGCGACAAGTACAAAAAAAGGCATATGATGCGTATGTGGGGTAGAAAGGAATGTGACACTCAAAATACAACGCCTCATAACACGCGAAAAATGAGAACATGCCCTAAGCTCTCTACGAAAAAATACTAATAATCACAATTACCATCTTCATCAAGCAAGAATACAAATGGTACCATACATACTAATTGGACCAAGAGACATTGTCTAAACCTTAGAACGCCGGAAGGTTCTCGTGCGAGAGCACGTGCGTACAGTTGACGTCCGGTGACCTGCACAACTATAAACCATCTTATGACCCGTCTTATCAACGGCAAACAACTCTGAATATTTCAAATACTGGCCTGTTAATGGCATACTACTGATTTGTGAAGGCAGCCAAAGTTTCTCAAAAGCACAAGCCTAAGTAATGAATTGGCACAGTATCTGAAATTAGACACAGAGACGAGTGCTTCTTATTTGCTCCGATTGAAGGCACACATCAAGCTAGCTTAACGAAATATTTCATAGGTAGTCCAGAAATTTCATACTGTGAACATAAAGGCCTTTTTTTATTGTAAATCGGTTATTTGTAACATTTCAATCCCTGTACCAAGAGCATAAAGAGCAACATTACCAGAAAGTACCGAGTGGAATGCCTGTTGACGTAATTGCTTGTAATCATCTACTATGCAGCTTTTTATAAGCATGGAGTAGCAGTCACGAGCGTTCGTGTTGGACTCTTAAGTTCAATTAGATTACAAACGCGGGTGAACTTTGAAACGGAACAATATGTTTGAATAGTTTCAGAATTGTTCACGTTTTAATTTACGGTGATGGTGCCCCCAATTGTACTTTATGAAATTCAGTACTAGCAAATCATTCCGAAGCAGAAGATTAGATGAAAAATGTCCAGCTCAGAAGAGAAAAATAGTTTACAGCATGCTTTCGTTTATAATCTGCCTTTTTCACTTTGCTCTGCTGCCCGCTGTCACATGTCGCCGGCAACACTTCGGAATGGGGCCGGGGTTTTCGCCCGTTGATTTGTGCAGCTTCGCCCATCTCGAACGTGCATCGGTTATGCGTTTCGTGGATCGCAGCTGGTTTCTCCTGGGTGGCATATCGCACCTGGAAGGCACGTCGCACTGGATGAGCAAGCCTACGCACGCTAATGTAACAAGAGTGCGGCCTTTAAAGGCGCACTGAGGGCCCTCTGCCGACGGGGCTGCCTTGGAGTTTATTGTGGCTGATTTGCGCACTTGTAACTCGCTTTTTGCATCCCTTTTACACCTTCTTTAGACATTTCGCAGATTTAATAACTCCTACACCGCATCCTAGCACGTCCGATTAACCAAGGTGGTGCATTTGTTTACATCGAGATCTACAGCCACAGATTGTGAATTGTTGGCTGCAAATATTGTGGAAAGGGCGCATTGCTGACATTAAGTAATGTGAAAACGTATCAAAACGTACATATCTGCGCATATTGTAACGTACTGTAATATGAGCGGCCTAGCCACTTAAACAATATAGGTTTGTACTTCAATATGCAGAACAAGGTTGCACCCTGCTGGACATCACTGCCAACCGACGTCCAAGGTCGAGTAGCCGGCTGCGCGGAGACTGTTCATACCACAGGTAAGGCTGGAGCACTATGTCGTCTACGTTGCTCGCAACTGTCACATGTGGCCTGACATGCGTATGCGGCGACGGATGCTGTTCACCTCGCTGCTCCAGGAGCCAGGTGGACCTGGGGAGTGATACCAAGGCCAGAGTGAAAATCGCAGCCTACGTGTCTTCCTGAGCATAGTGATTTACTGACCGCGCTAAACAGTTACATTCACGTTATAGCGCAGCCAGAGGTAATTTCGTGCCTGTCATACCTTGATTCATTTATTTCGGTAAATAACAAATTACCACTTTGCCACTACATTTTGTTAGATAATACCACTTTCCAATATGTTTTGTATATGCTCTGCGCCTCTTCAAGTAACATTGCTGATGAGACAGAATTGCAATATCCACCAGGGGCGATCTTTAACGAACTTGTTTACATTAAAACAGGTATACTGGAATACTACGGTGCTGATGATAACCACGGTTGGTGATGCTCTCAGAGAGCAAGACCATGAGGCAAAATTAAACTAATTGTTTATTGTAACAACTCTATTTACTATGCTTTTCCACCATTCTGACACAAGCTGTGAAAATTGACTGGCATCTCCGTCACCTACAGCAGCAGCGACTCACACCAATGTCTTTCTCATTCCAGTTTGACGAGTCAAAATATACGTGTCACGAGATATCAACGAAAGGTTGTACAAGAGCATTGAATACATCATATCCAAGGCAAAATATCAGTTTATTTATCAGCTTTGACAATATTAATTTGTCAAAGGCGGTATAATCTGGCTCCTTGAACTACGTAGCCTGCTCCATCGCGTAACTTCACTTGCATGATTAATATGACTGAGGAAACAAACATTACTGAAGTACAGCTAGAATATTAGATTTGATCACAGTTACCAATTTAAGAATACTGGAGATATTATTCGAAAGTTATTCGTACTAAGAAAGAGTTACGATTACAATAGAAGACTGTATCCAATAGGAAAATAGCCAAATTGTCATTCAAGATTTTCGGACATTCGCACACCCTCAATATCATGTGCATTATTACCAATCAATGATACCGATCAGACTGCTATGTTAAAAGTTCACTAGGAATGGTTCGCACGTATAATAATCCTTAAGAATAGTGATCAGTTGTGCGTAGAAGACTGAATTTAATAGGAAAATATTAAATTTATTATTCGAAATTTTCGAATATTCGCACATCCTTAGTACCATGTCCATTTGTTGCATGATACCAGTGAGACTGCTATCCCAAAAGTCCAAGATCAATTGTTTGCACGTACCATACCTTTGTGCCTGTCACGGAGATCTCAGTTTGCAACAAATACGTCAGCTGCTTCCTCCAGCCCGACAGACAACTTCCTGCGTGCTCCGCAACAGGTCTGCAAACTATTTCATTTAATCAAAACAGCATTAAAACTCCCACGATAAAGAATGGGTGAATTCAATTTGCCTTACTGCCACCTACTCCATTAATGTTGATCCACGCCTCATATATATTACGTTTTGACAGTCATGGTTGTCACAGTCCTCTACATTCTTCTCGCTGAATTCTTCAGTGATACTGACTGCTCTGCATTTAGGCGGACGCTTCACTAAAATTCCCCAAGCAACACCTTGGTTGTCCTTCGCTTTGCTTCATTGTTCCTCACCGACACTGAAACGCAATGCATAGCATAAATGTAGCCTCCCAGTGGCCTGTTCCATTTATATGGCTGTTTCACCAACTATAATAATTAGTGAGTGAAGTGTGAATCCATAAACAGTGAGTTGGCAATATTATATATTTTCTTGGTGGCGCATTTACGAGATAGTACGTAATTTGCAGCATTTCAAAAGCAGTGACACTTACTTCGTTTACTAGAGTTAATGCCCTTGAGGTGGAACCCGGCTGACTTGAATTTTTGAATGTTTGAAACATTGAGTTACTATCTAGTTTGTAGAAAAAAAATAACCTTGGAAAATATAATTGAGTAGGATGGTCCTCAAAGTGCCTTTGAAGATTGACAATTATGGCGAGGCCACTGGCCAGGTAGGGCAAGAAACAGCAGTGTTCACACGTGGTAAAACGCTGCAATGAAGCGCGAAATTACAGTTTGCGCAGAAGCCTAAGCCATCCACTCAATGACATCGCTATTCCTTAACTGACGAAAGAACCGATGTCGCATGGCGCTAACGCATGAGAAACCCACCAGCCCTGTTCTTACTTCTCTAAAATATGTAACTGGACGCACCTATCACTACCTATAGAAATCCACATAGAGAGGTACTTATTTAGAAGAATACATAAATTAACGAAAACTCCTGCGCAGGAAAAAACATGAGCCTATAGCTGGACGCACCTACAACTGGACGCACCTATCACTACCTCTGTAAACGAACACACAGTGACACCTATTTAGGCGAAGAATGCATATGTTAACGAAAAATCCTGTATAGAAAGAAACAAAGCCTATCGCCCGTTAGAAAATCTGTCCAGCCCTTTTCTCAATTCTCTAACATCTGGAAGTGGACGCACCTATCAGTACCTCTGCAAACGCGCATATAGGGACACTTATTTAGGCGAAGAATATAAAGAATAACGAGAAATCCTGTATAGCAAAAAACATAGGTATATAGACAATTAGAATGTCTTCCTTGCCCCGTTCCTATTTCTGTAAAATCTGTAATTGGACGCACCTACCACTATCTTTGCAAACGGACATACAGTGACGCCTATCTAGGCGAAGAATACATAAATTAACCAAAAATCTTGTTTAGGAAAAAACGTAGGCCTATTAACCATTAGAATGTCTTTTCATACCTGTTGCTACTTCTCTAAAAAGCTGTAACTGGACGCACTTGTCAGTACCTCTGCAAACACACATATTAGGACACTTATTTAGCCAAGGAATACATAAGTTAACGAAAAATTCTGTATGGGATAAAACAAGTCTTTAGACCACCAGAATGTCTTACGAGCCCTGTTTCTACTTTAAAAAGCTGTAACTTGGCGCATCTGTCACTACCACTGCAAACGCAGATATCGTGATACTTGTTTAGGCCAAGAATGCATAAATAAACGAAAGGTCCTGTATAGAAAAAAACATAATTCTATGGCCTGTAAAACATCTACCCAGCCCTGTTTTTACTTCTCTGATAAGTGGTCACTGGACGCACCTATCACTACCTCAACAAACGCAGAAACAGTGACACTTATTGAGGCGAAGAATACATAAATATAACAAAAAATCCTGTATAGGAAAAAACGTAAGCCTGTAGACCTTTACAATGTCTTCCCAGCCCTGCTCCCGCTTATCTAAAAAGCTGTGACTGGACGCACCTGTCACTACCTCTGCAAAGGCACATAGACTGACACATATTTAGGCAAAGAATACATGAATTAACGAAAAATTCTGTGTATTCAAAAACATAAGCCTATTGACCATTAAACTGTCTTCCCAGCCCTGTTCCTTCTTCTTTAAAAAGCTGCACCTGGACGCATCTATCACTGCCTCTGCAAATGCACACGGAGTAACACCTATATAGGCGAAGAATACATAAAAAAACGAAAAATCATGTATAGGAAAAAAACATAAGCCTATGGCCCTTTAGAATTTCTCTCCAGCCCTGCTCCTACTTCACTAAAAAGCTGTAACTAGACCCACCCATCACTACCTCTACAAATGCACATAGACTGACACCTATTTTGGCGAGGAATACGTAAAGAACAATCCTGTAAAGGAAAAAAATATAAGCCCATATACCATAACAATGTCTTCTCAGCACTAATCCTACGGCTTTAAAAGGCTGTAATAGGACGCAGCTGTCACTACCACTGCAAACGCATATAGAGTGGCACTAATTTAGGCGAGGAATACATACATAAACGAAAAATCCTGTTCAGGAAAAAATATAGGCCTATAGACCAATAGAATGTCTTTTCATAGCTGTTGCTAATTCTCTCAAAAGCTGTAACAGGATGCACCTGTCAATACCTCTGCTAACGCAGATATAGTGATACCTATTTAGGAAAAGAATACATAAATTAACTAAAAATGCATACAGGGAAAAAACATAAGCCTATTCACCATTAGAATGTCTTCCCATCCCAGTTCATACTTCTCAAAAAACCTAAGTTGACGCACCTATCACTACTTCTACAAGCGCAAATACAATGACGCTTATTTAGGCGAAGAATACATAAATTAACGCAAGAATCTTCATAGGAAAAAATATAAGCCTGTAGACCATTAGAATGTCTTCCCAGGCCTGTTCCTACTTATTTAAAAATCTGTAACTGGACCCACCTATGACTACCTCTGCAAACGCACATATAGTGACACTTATTTAGGCAAATATTGCATCAAAATGAACATACCGTATAGGAAAAAACATAAGGCTATTGACCAATAAAATGTCTGCCCAGAATGTTCTTACTTCTATAATAAACTGTAACTGGACGCACCTATCACTACCTCTCCAAGTGCACATAGAGTGACACTCATATAGGCGAAGAATACGTAAATCAACTAAAAACCGTTTATAGGAAAAAACATAAGCCTATGGCCCGTTATAATGTCTGCCCAGCCCTGTTCTTATTTGCTTAAATCTGTAAGTAGACTCACCTATCACTACCTCTGCAAAAGCACATTGAGTGACACTTACTTAGCGGCAGCACACATAAATTAAACAAAAATTCTGTATAGGAAAAAGCATAGGCCTACAGACCATTATAATGTATTCCCGGTCCTATTCCTACTGCTCTAAAAAGCTGCAACTGGAAGCACCTGTCACTAGCTCTGCAAATGCACATATAGTGACATTTATTTAGGCAAAGAACGCATAGGTTAAGAAAAAAATCCTGTATAGGAAAGAACATAAGCCTACTGACCATTAAAATGTCTTCCCAGCCCTGTTCCTACTTCTCTACAAAGCTAAAAAGGAACGCACCTATCACTACTTTTTCAAACGCAAATACAGTGACTTATTTAGGCGAAGTATAAATATATTATCGGAAAATCCTTGATAGGAAAAAGCATATAACTATGGACCATTAGAATTTTTTCCCGGCCCTGTTCCTATTTTCCCTGTTCCTACTTCAAAATGCTGTGAAAGAACGCACGTATCAATGGCTTTGCCAACGCACCTACAGTAACACTTATTTAGGCGAATAATACATAAATTAACGAAAAATCTTGCACAGGAAGAAACATAAGCCTACAGACCATTAAAAGTTCTTCCCAGCACTGCTACTATTTCTCTAAAGAGCTGTAACTCGATGCGCCTATCGCTACCTCTTCAAACACACGTATAGTGACACTTATACAGGCAAACAATAAATAAGTTAATGAAAAATCCTGTATAGGAAACAACATAAGACTATGGCCTGTTAAGATGCCTTCCCAGCTCTGTACCTACATCTCCGAAACTCCCTAAATGGACGCACCAATCACTTCCTTAGCCAACGCACATATAGTGACACTTATACAGGTGAAGAATACACAAATTACCGGAAAATCCTGTACGGCAAAAACATAAGCCTACAGATCATTAAAAGGTATTCCCAGCCCTGCTCATATTTCTCTAAAAAGCTGTAACTCGATCCATCTATCGCTATCTCTGCAAACGCACATATAGTGACACTTATACAAGCAAAGAATACATAAATATAATGAAAGATCCTTTATAGGAAGGAACATAAGCCTAAAGACAATTAGAATGTCTTCCCAGCCCTGTTCCCACATATTTAAGAAGCTGTAACTGGATGCACCTATCTCTACCTCTGCAAACGCACATATAGTGACACTTATTTAGGCGAAGAATACATAAAAATGCAAATCCTCTATAGCAAAAAACAAAACGCTATTTACGAATAAAATGTCTGTCCAGAATGTTCTTACGTCGATATTAAGCTGTCAGTGGACGCCCCTGTCGCTATCTGTGCAAACGCACATATATCGACACCTGTTTAGGTAAAGAATGCATATTTAACTAGACATCCTGTGTAAGACAATACATAAGCCTATTGACCATTAAAATGTCCTCCCTGCCCTTTTCTTACTTCTCTAAAATCTGAATGGACGCACCTAAAACTACTCCTTCAAACGCAAATACAGTGACACCTATTTTGGCGAAGAATACATATATTAACGAAAAATCCTTTATAGGAAAAAACATGAGCCTATATACCTTTACAACACCTTCCCAGCCCTGTTACTACTTTAAAAAGCTGTAGCAGGACGCACCTATAACTTCCCCTGCCAAAGTACCTATTGTGACACTTATTTAGGCAAAGAATGCGTAAGTTAACGAAAACTCCTGTATAAGACAAAATATAAGCCTTTAGACCGTTAGAATGTCTTCCCAGCCCTGTTTCTGCTTCTCCAAAAAGCAGTAAGTGGACGCGCCGATCACTCCTTTAGCCAACGCACTTAGGGTGACACTCATATAGGCGAAGAATACATAAATTAAAGAAAAATTCTGAATGGGAAAAAACATAAGCCTACAGACCATTAACATGTCTTCCGAGCCCTGCTCCTATTTCTCTAAGAAGCCGTAACTCGATGCACCTATCGCTATCTCTGCAAACGCACATATAGTGACACTTATACAGGCAAAGAATACATAAATTAACGACAAATCCTGTATAAGAAACAACATAAGCCTATGGCGCGTTAGAATGTCTTTCCAGCCCTGTTCCTACATCTCTAACACGCTCTAACTGGAAGCACCGATCACTCCCTTAGTCAACGCACATAGAGTGCCCCTTATTTAGGCAAAGGATATATTAATTAACAAAAAGTACTGTACAAGAAATACATCAGACCATAGCCAATGCGAGTGTCTTCCCAGTCTTGTTCCTACTTCTTTAAAAAGCTGTTACTGGACGCACCTATCACTACCTCTACCAACGCACATACAGTGGCACTTATTTAGGCGAAGAATACATAAATTAACGAAAAATTCCGAATGGGAAAAAGCATAAGCATATAGACCATTAGAATGTCTGCTCAGCCCTGTTCTTACTTCTTTAAAAAGCTGTAACTGGACGCATCTATCACTACCTGTGTAAACACACCTATGGGGACACTTATTATAGCTTAGACTACACAATTTAACGAAACATCCAACATAGGAAAAAACTGAAGCCTTTAGACCATTAGAATGTCTGCCCAGTCCTGCGCTTACTTCTCTTAAATCTGTAATTGGACGCATCTATCACTACCTCTGCAAAGTCACATACAGTGATACTTAGGCGAAGAAGACATATACTAACGAAAAATCCAGTAAGGGATAAAACATAAGCCTATAGACCATACGAATGTCTGTCCAGCCATGTATTTACTTCTCTAATAAGTTGTAACTGGACTGACCTATCACTAGCTCTAAAAAACCCGCATATACTGACACTTACTTAGGCGAAGAATACATAAACTAATGAAACTCCTGTATTGGAAAAAGTAAAGGCCTATGGCCCGTTAAAATGTCTTCCCAGCCCTGTTCTCACTTCTCGAATAAGCTGTAACCGGACGCACCTATCGCTACCTCTGCAAACGCACATAGGATGACACCTAATTAGCCGAAGAATACATAAATTAACGAAAAATCCTGTATTGGAAAAACCTTTAAGCGTATAGCCCTTTAGAATGTTTGCCCAGCCCTGTTCTTATTTAAAAAGCTATACGTAGACGCACCTATCAATACCGCTGCAAACGCTCATACATTGACACTCATTTAGCCGAAGAATACGTCAATTAATTAACCATCCCGTATAGAAAAAAACGAGCCTATAGCCCATTGTAATGTCTGCCCAGCCCTGTCCTTACTTTTCTAAAATATGTAACTGGACGCACCTATCACTACCTCTGCAAACGAACATAAAGTGACACCTATCTAGGCGAAGAATACATAAATTAACGAAAACTCCTGTTTAGGAAAAAAACATAGGCCCATTGCCCATTAGAATGTCTTTTCATACCTGTTGCTACTTCTCTAAAAAGCTGTAACTGGACGCACTTGTTACTACCTCTACAAACGCACATATTATGACACTTATTTCGCCAAAGAATACATGAGTTAACGAAAAATCCTGTATGGGATTAAAGATAAGCCTTTACACCATCAGAATATCTTTCCAGCCCTGTTTCTACTTTAAAAAGCTGTAACTTGACGCATCGGTCACTATACCACTGCAAACGGACATATCGTGAGACTTATTTAAGCCAAGAATGCATAAATAAACGAAAGATCCTGTATAGAAAAAAAACATAATTCTATGGCCTGCAAAATGTTTGCCCAGCCCTGTTTTTACTTCTCTAATAAGCTGTCAAGGGACGCACCTATCACTACCTCAACAAACGCAGAAACAGTGACAATTATTGAGGCGAAGAATACATAAATATAACAAAAAATCCTGTATAGGAAAAAACATAAGCCTGTAGACCTTTACAATGTCTTCCCAGCCCTGCTCCTACTATCTAAAAAGCTGTGACTGGACGCACCTATCGCTACCTATCCAAACCCACATGGAGTGACACTCACATAGGCGAAAAATGCATAAATTAACCAACTATTCTGTATAGGCAAAAATAAAGCTTATAGACCATTAGAATGTCTGCCCAGCCATGTATTTACTCTCTAATAAACTGTAACTGGACGGCCCTATCACTAACCCTAAGAAACCCGCATATATTGACACTTAATTATTTAGGCGAAGAACACCTAAGTAACGAAAAATCCCGTATAGAGAAAAAACGTAAGCCTATAGCCCATTAGAATGCCTGCCCAGCCTTGTTCCTACTTCTTAAAAAGCTGTGATTGGACACCTCTACAACTACCTATGCAAACACAGAGACACTTATTTAGGCGAAGAAACCATATATTAACGAAAAATCCAGTATATGAAAAAATATAAGCCTATTGCTCGTTAGAATGTCTGCCCAGCCCTGTTCCTACTACTCTTAAATTTCTCATTGGACGCATCTATCACTACCTCTGCAAAGGCACATACAGTCACACTTATTCAGGCGAAGAATACATAAATTAACGAGAAATCCCGTATATGAATAAGCATAAGCGTATGGACCATTCGAATGTCTACCCAGCCCTGTTCCTACTTCTTTACCCACCCGTAACTGGACGCATCTATCACTACCTATGTAAGCGCACCTATAGTGACACCTATTATACGCGAGACTACATAAATTAACGAAAAATCCTGCATAGGACGAAACGTAAGCCTATAGCCCATTAGAATGTCTGCCCAGCCCTGTTCCTACTTCTTAAAAAGCTGTAATCGGACGCATCTACCACTACCTATGCAAACGCACACAGATTTACACTTATTTAGGCGAAGAAAATATATATGATAACGAAATGTTCAGTATATAAAAAAACAGAAGCCTATTGTCCGCTGGAATGTCCGCGCAGCCCTGTTCTTACTTCTCCTAAATTTGTAATTCGACGCATCTATCACTACCTCTGCAAAGGCATGTACATGCAGTGACATTTATTTAGGCGAAGAACACATAAATTAACGAGAAATCCCGTATGGGATACAACATAAGCCTAACATAGACCATATACCAACATAGACCATAAGAATGTCTGCCGAGCCATGTATTTACTTCTCTAGAAGCTGTAATTGAACGGACATATCACTAGCTCTAAAAAACCCGCATATATTGACACTTATTTAGGCGAAGAATACATAAATTAACCAAAAATCCTGTATAGCAAAAGCAAACGCCTATGGCCCGTTAAAATGTCTGCCGTGCCCCGTTCTTACTTCTCTAATAGGCTGTAACTGCATGCACCTATGCCTACCTCTGCAAACGCACATATAGTGATGACTATTTATTCGAAGAATACATAATTAACTAAAAATCCTGTATAAGAAAAAAAATAACACTAGGCCCGTTAGAATGTCTGCCCAGCCCTGTTCCTCCTTTAACAAGCTGTAACTGGACGCACCTATTACTACCTCTGCAAAGGAACATACACTTACACTAATTTAGGAGAAGAATACGTAAATTAACGAGAAATCCTGAATAGGAAGAAACATAGGCTTATAGACAATTAGAATGTCTGCCCAACCCTCTTCTTAATTCTCTAATAAGATGTAACTGGACGCACCTATCATTACCTCTGCAAACTCACATATAGTGACACTTATTTAGGCAAGAAATATGTAAGTTAACAAATATTGCTGTACAGGAATAAAGATCAGCTTATAGACGATTAGACGTCTTCCCAGACATGTTCCTATTTCTTCAAAAAGCTGTAATTGGACGCGCCTATCAATCCCTTAGCCCACGCACATAGAGTGACACTAATTTAGGCGAAGAATACATAAAATAACGAAAAATTCTGTATAGGAAAAACATAAGCCTATGGCCCGTTAGTATGACTGCCCAGCTCTGTTCTTACTTCTCTAATAGGCTGTCACTGCACGCACCTATCGCTACCTCTGCAAACGCACATATAGTGACGCTTATTTAGACGAAGAATACATAAATTAAGGAAAAATTCTGTATAGGAAAAACGTGTCATTATGGCCCGTTAGAATGTCTGCCCAGCCCTATTCATACTTCTTTAAAATATGTAACTGGATGCACCTATCACTACCTCTCTGCAAACGCACATATAGTGACACTATACACGCATTTGGGAAAATTGTTCTTCGCGGAAGAAGCATAAGACTACAGCCCACTAGAATGTCTCCAAAGCCCTGTTCACACGTCTACAAAAATCTTTAACTGCTCGTTCTTATCACTACGCCTGCAAATGTACAGAAGCCTTACTTTAGGCAAACTTTGCACGAATTTGGGAAAATTACCTTGCGCAGAAAGAACCTGAGACTATGGATCGCTAGAATGTCTCCACTGGCCTGATCACACTTCTATAAAAAGCTTTATCTGGCCATTTTTATCACTAAGCCTGCAAATGAACATATAGAAATCCTAATTTAGGCGAACTATACAACAATTTACGAAAATTGCTTTTCGCAGTAATATGACATAAGACTACAGCCCACTATAATGTCTTCACAGCCCCGTTCATACATATATAAAAAAGCTTTACCTGCCGGATCTGATCACTACGCCTGCAAATAAACATATGGAAACCCTAACTTAAGCGAGCTATGCACGCATTTGGAAAAACTGATGTTCGCGGTAAAACATAAGACTTTAGCCCGCTAGAATGTCTCCACTGCCCTGCTCGCACTTCTACATAAAAAACTTTAATCGGCCGCTTTTCCTGGAGACACCATAATCCTACTGCCCGTTAGCAGGTCCGCACAGCCCTATTGTTCCTTCTCTAAAAGGCTGTAACTAGACGCACACAGCACAACCTCTCCAATAAGCGTCTAGTAACACTCATTTTACCGAAGGATGCACGAATTTACTAAAATTAGTTTTCGCGAAAAGCACACAAGCTTTTAGCCCGTTAGAATGTCCGCATAGCCCTGTTCTCACTTTTAACAAGACCCTTAATTGGATGCGCATAACACTACTTTTGGAAATGCATGTATAGTGACACCCACTCGAGCGATGAATACACGAATTTTCGAAAATTGCTTTTGTTGGGAAAAAGAGTAAGCCAGTAGCCTGTTAGAATACCGCATGGTCATCATTAAATGACAAATAGAAGCGAAACAGAAGCTGAGAGTGCGACGAAGCGACGAAAATATTTCTGTCCTAGGCACAAGTTGAAAACTGAAGCGCACCTGGAATGTAGCGCTTGTAACTCGAACTTTTTCGCAATTCAAAACACAAACGATGACTGCTATATAATTTATCGTTTTTTGTTCTTGTGCAATGTTCACGAATATTTAAAGGTGGTGATGTCACAAGCAAGAAACTGGTCAGCGGAATGTTCTCCAGCGTTACCAGTTTTTGTGCAGCAAACATTCAAATAGCTTCAGAAAATGTAAATCGCAAGCTCTCTACTCGTAGAAAAAATCTCTGGCTGCGTGTCATCTGGAATCAATCGGCTCACGAGCAACATTCACAATGGGAACAGAATGGGAGAATACTGTATTAACGCGGAAATTTGGGCGAGTTGGTATACATTCATAATAAGAACAGCGCGAACAAGACGACGACGGTCTCCGTCTTCGTCTTGTTCGCGTTGTTCCTATTATGAATTTATGCCAACTCGCCCAACTTGTCCCGTTAATACATGGGCAACAGTCAACAGGTGGCTTCAGTTTCGCAGAACACCTCGGAAAAAAAATGTACCGCGCTAAACCGAAAAGGTTAGACATTAAGGAGCAACCGCAAAAGAACTTTCGTTTTGTGCTGTAGCTGTTTGGTAATAATAGCGCCTGTTTCTTCGTAATGATTGCAGAGAAAGTGTGTTTACCTCTCGTCCGCCGCGGAATGGAGAGATCGCGCCCTTGTCTTGCTCCCAGAGTTGCCAGGCCCCAGTGCAGCGCAGCTCGCCTTTTGTTCTTTCCTCAGCTTTTTTTCCGACGCTGCCGGAACGTTCGAGTTCGCAGAAAGAAAATGTTTAACTGCAGAACATACGAAAACAAAACATGCTCGTGCAAAGAGGAGGAGTGCAGGAGCAGATGCACACAGTGACAGCAGAAGTAATAGAGACGTTTAGCTTGTACGCTATTCCGGTAAACGGGAGCGGTTTGGGCGGATTACCGGATGGTCGGGGCGTAAACGTGAGCGGTGAAGCCGCCTGGTGTTGTAGAGCTCAACCAGACAAACGCAGAGCTAAAACTGCAGTAACTAACCATATCCTGCTTCGCCACCCGTGCAATTTTTTGGCAGTGGCGTAATTGGGAACACGATTACGCCACTATCGAAAAATTACGCCAGCAGCTAAGCAGAATATAGTAATTAGCTCTGTGCTTGTGTGGTTAAGCTTTGCGCCACCAGCTGGCGCCACCTATCTGGCCGCTCAGGTTGGCGCCCCCGCTAAACCGGAAAACCGCCCGCGCTTTCCCGAATACCGGACGCGCTAAACGTCTCTAATAAGAGTGAAGGCGCCCCCATTTGGCTCCACAAGTGAAGCGACTAAACAAAAATACAGGACGCCGAAAGATAAAACAGCTTAAAACACATCCTTGCGCGTAATTGCTTCACTTTATCACTACGTAGGTTGAAGAGATAAAGCAAGTTGTGCAAAAGGCACTGAAGTTTCCTGTGGCTACCAGTGTCACGACGGCGCCTTATTGCCTATACCGAAAGTAGCCCCACTACCCTCCCGCTGGATAAGCTAACTGGAAACTGCATTGAAGGAAAGAAAAAACGCCTAGCAGAGGACGCGCGAGCGATCCGTTCACGCGTTGCGCACGAGGGGGAGCTACTATCGCCGCGCATGCGCACAGCGTTTCTGAGGGGCCGCTAGACTCAGCTGACAGCGCATACTTAAAGCCACACGCTGCCGTGCCGGTTTAGCGAACTGTGCGAAGCACAGCTCTTACGTTTCGTTGAAGTAAAAAAAAAAAATTTTGTCGAGCGCTACGAATGACAAATGTTTCGTGTCCATAGCTTAATTACAACATATGTAGAATGTTACTTATCTAAGCATTCCAGAGCCTTATATGGCCGCAATTCGCTGACTCCACAAGACACCAAATTCAAATTCAGTTAAATTAGTTCCGTTGCTAAATACGGTGTGTGGCGAAACTTTCGCTTTCCTAGTTTTAAAAGAAGAATTTGAATGAATTACTGAACCTTCGGTTTTTTTTTTCCCATTTTCATGCGTTCTACCAAGCTTGCAGTCAATTTCTCTTGTGTCCTTGGTAAACTAGAGGAGGCGAATTATTCAGGTTTTTGTTAAAATAAGGAGCAGGTTATGGTTAACGCGTACGCAAAGTTCGAAATATGTGGGTTTATCGGGACGTTTGAAATAAATTGCCTTATATAGCGCTCCAGAACATGTATAACTCCTACAAGCAGAGCAAGATTTTTCACCCAGCCGTTGCATAAATGCAAATATCACCAACATGAAATTAACAAAAACAGGCGGACTACTATGCAAAAATTGGTGTTCGAAGTTGAATGCGTGTGAATCACATACAACTTTCGCAAAACAGAATCTGTACAAGGTGTTTACACATGTCACGCTGTCATTGTTAGCTACATTTCGTAATTCCCGGGAAGAACTGCGTCTGACAATAATCATATCTATCACAAATGATGCCTTGCCTGCAATGTGCCCTTACTGATGTAGTTAGGTACATTAGAAAAAGTATTCAATCCACTTTCTTGCAGTATTCTCGATCCGTGATAAGACGTTCGCCCACTGTCCTCCGTAAACATAAAGGGGCACCATATTTCTGTTCGGTTAAATTAAAGGCGAAGTAGTGGGTAATGTGTAGACAAAGTTCGAAGTTGGTGCGTTTATTGTGGGTTTTACAATAAGTTACATATGCAAGCGCTCCGGAGTGTTAGGAGTGTTTTGTGAAAGCGCAGAATTCATTCCGTTTCCCTCGTAGAACAAGGCCACTATGATGAAACTTCACGAAAAGAAGGGAAAGGCTATGGCAAATGTTTGTGCGAAGATAGATGCGCGTGAAATAACTACTGCTTTTGCTAAAAATTGAGCAAGTTCTCAAAAGTGGCACACTGCCGTTATCAGCTATGCTTCTCAATAACCCGAGAAAACTATTTTAAACCAAGTTTATCGTTATTCTAAAAGGGGGTCAGGTTCACTTTGATGTGAGCTAAGCCTATCGACATGCTGAGCACGACAGCCACAAGTTTACAAGACGACGGTGACATGAACACTGTGTGAAGGTGGCTATGGCGTCGATGGCTTGACTACTTAGGTTCTTTGGCAGGAAAAGAATGCTGCAGAAATCATCGACCATGACTGTCAAAGCAAGCCAATAGCCCAAACAAACAAACGAATAAACTAACGAACTAACCAATGAAAGAAGGAATAGACGAACCATTGGCCAAACAAATAATTCAACGAGCCAGTATACGAACTACTGAAAGAGCGAACGAACGAACGAAAGTACAAACTCATGAACTAAACTAACGCATTGAACCAACGAATTTACTATCGATTGAACCAACAACCAATCAACCTATGCTTTCCTTCTCGAATCCGATCACAGACCATTCACCACAGACCAATTCCGAAAACGAACTCAGGAGGCAAAAATGATATTCACTTAGAAATTGAACCATCAACATTTTACAGAACGCTCTACCGCAGTCGCCACCGCCGCTGTTTAAGCATCATCGTCAATGACGACGCACGCCCGATTCATGTTGAGTCGCTACTTTTTCCTGCCTTGACAATTAAGCGGTCATGTCACCGATGACATAGCCACCACGACGCCGTCATGTCAACGTCGTTGTGTCGCAACATTGTCGTTGTGCTCGGAATGTCGCTGGCGCTGATTATTATTATTATTATTATTATTATTATTATTATTATTATTATTAGTAGTAGTAGTAGTAGTAGTAGTAGTAGTAGTAGTAGTAGTAGTAGTAGTAGTAGTAGTAGTAGTAGTAGTAGTAGTAGTAGTAGTAGTAGTAGTAGTAGTAGTAGTAGTAGTAGTAGTAGTAGTAGTAGTAGTAGTAGTAGTAGTAGTAGTAGTAGTAGTAGTAGTAGTAGTAGTAGTAGTAGTAGTAGTAGTAGTAGTAGTAGTAGTAGTAGTAGTAGTAGTAGTAGTAGTAGTAGTAGTAGTAGTAGTAGTAGTAGTAGTAGTAGTAGTAGTAGTAGTAGTAGTAGTAGTAGTAGTAGTAGTAGTAGTAGTAGTAGTAGTAGTAGTAGTAGTAGTAGTAGTAGTAGTAGTAGTAGTAGTAGTAGTAGTAGTAGTAGTAGTAGTAGTAGTAGTAGTAGTAGTAGTAGTAGTAGTAGTAGTAGTAGTAGTAGTAGTAGTAGTAGTAGTAGTAGTAGTAGTAGTAGTAGTAGTAGTAGTAGTAGTAGTAGTAGTAGTAGTAGTAGTAGTAGTAGTAGTATAATTGCCCCCTGTACCAACAGAACTTAAAACAAAGTTCAGAAGTGAACAGAAGGCAGAATATCCATACTGCACAAAAACAAGTTTCAAGGATCGTGCGCAGGGAAAAGAGGCACGGGCAGAAAAGAATGTTATACGATGCATTGGGTCTCACTAATAATGTAGAAAAAGCAAGCGAATTGCGACTGTTTCTCATTTCACCCGGTTGCGTTGACCAACGCCAGAGACACTTTCTCCCGTAAAGGCTTCAAATATTCTCAGGGACGCGAGCACGTAGCTGCAACAGCAAAGCGCCCCATGTGAACGCCTAGGAAAAGCTGTCGAACCGCATTTTCTCAGGATTACAACTGCCACGAATATGTCCCGAAAACTTATGACGAATAATGTGTCCTATTTCTTTGTGCACACACCTGTCATGAGCACTCTTTCCTCGACGAGCATCACACGTTGCCTTCGTCCTCATGACATCGCTACGCAGGTGTGCCACAGTGTGCACATCCGCCTGATTTTGTGGTTGCATTTCTAAAAACCTTCTTAACGTTGTAGCTCAATACAAAAATTATAAGAGGTGAAGGTTGTGCATAACTTGGCGAAACTCGCCGTTTCTATAAAGAAATTGGTATAGGAAGAAAGAGTTTTGCCTCCTGTGATTTTGTACCATGCCGCCAATCTTTCGATCAGCAGCATACTAGGTCGCTACAACAGCTGGCCACCAGGTTGACCGGGCAGGCAGCAAGACACCAGGCCGCCAGGACTGCCATCCACTTGGTCCGCAGGGCAAGCAGCAAAACACCAGGCCTCGAGAACTGCCATCCACATGCTGCGCAAGGCAGGCAGCAAGACACCAAGCCATTAGAAGACCTTGCAACCACGATCACAGGGTCGGTGGAGAGTCAGCAGGACTCTAATACAACTGGCGATCACGTCTGTAATGCGGGCAGGAACATACCAGGCCTCTAGAACAGCCAGCAACAAGATCCGCATGTCGGGCAGCAACACAGCAGACAGCTAGAAGATCTTGCCACCAAGTGCACAGAGCGGCCAGCATGATAGCAGGCCTCTAGAACAGCTGTCCACCTGGTCCACCGGAAGGACAAGTTGCCAGACCTCTATAACAGCTGCCCGGCAGTTCCGTAGTACGGGAAGCAAGGCACCAAACTGCTGTGAGAGCTGGCCACAAGGTGCACAGCGCGGATAAAAGTGCACCAGGCTGCAAGAGAACAGGTGGCCACAAGGTCTGCAGGGCCAGCAGCAAGATAGTACGTAAGAACTTCTAGCCACTAGGATCGCAGGGTAGGTACCAAGACACTGAGCCGTTAGAACCACCCAGTCAGCATAGCTGTGGTGAAATATGTTCTTTAAATAGCGGCATATATCGTCACAAACTCAACTACACAAGTTGGCCTGAAGGTTGCTAAGAAATCCCGTTCCCTTAACACAGCAGCCCAAAGTTATGCACATTAGATCTTGGACTACCCTATGGCCCACATTAGCGTGAAAGAAATCTAATACGGATTAAGAAAACCAACAGACAAACAAACGTACCGCAAAGTGGGTGTGGTTTCTAATTATGCTAAGCACAGCAATTGGAAGCCACACTCTTTCCACGCTAGAGTGCACAGAACTATGTATAATATTATCGTACTAGACTTTAAGTTGGGTCTTAATCTTTAAATCTTTAAAATTTTAAATCTCTTAAAATGCTCTTTCTTTTGGGAATGTTGGCTCAATTTGATTCGTTAACGTAAAACGAATCTGGGGCCAATCTAGTCATGTCTCTCTCATTCTTATCTTCTCATTTGAAAATCTGCGGCTTCAATTAAATAACGACCAATGGCAAGCACGGGCAGCACCTTTACGCCGAATAGGCTTGCGTCGCAATCGACAAAGAAGAAGTATGGAAAGGTGTAATGTGCTTCGTTTTTGCAGCAGCTTTAAATTATTGGACTTGTTAACCGAAAGCCACCCCGGGAATATGAAGAACGCCATAGCGGGTAGCTACGGACAAACATTTACCAGCGATTATGTCGTAAGAAAGCGATATACGAAGAGAAGACAAATTTAACTGCTGGTATGCTGGAGTGAAAATGTAGCCACTGAAGCAGTGCACACGATTCGTTCCATGATAACAGAAATTTATTTTGAAAGCTCCCTCGAAAGCGCACGCATACTGTGAACAACGCAGATGCTTTCGCGCTATTTTTCAATTACCTTCAATTGCAAGGTAATTACCTTCAATTTCCTTCAATTGTGTCTGCTATTTTATTCGTACCGTGTTCCTCATGCGATGCTTCACCGGATAAGTTTTAATTTACCCAGTCTGCACTTGTTGTTAGGTTGCATGATGGACATTAGTAAGGTAGCATAATTGTGGCTACCCTAATTGTAACTTTTTTCTTTACAATAGCGTCTTCCTCACGCATGACTGCTAGGTGTTATAAGAAACGTTGGCGAACTGGAGTTTAGAGAGCGTCAAATGGTTTTTGACCAGTATCGTTTGCAGAACGAAAGGCAATAGAAATAATAATGTGCAGTAAGTCACGTCTTCGATAAGCTCACCTTGCTGGCATGGCTATCATAGTCGGCCACCGTGCTGCCTCCCAATCTGGTCCTGATGACGATGCACGAAAGGCCTGCATCGTCTTTGCTCGACAGATGGGTGTCCAACATAACGAGGTCAATCTCGAGCCACTCGTTCACGGCATCGTTGAAAAAGAAAAAAAAACATAGCACGCGTATGTGAGAAACACGAAAATAGAGGCGTGGACGCGAAGCCTTAGAGTTCTATTCTGAACACCGTCAAACGCCGCCGTGACCTATCGACAATTGCAGTTTATCGACAGTCTCGAGTACTTCAAGAAGTATGACTCATTATAAAATAAGACCCATTATTGTGCGGGAGGGAAACACATCGACACTTCCATTGGCGTTTCCCTCGCCTGCGATACCGTCAGGTCGAAGTAAACCCAAACGACAGGACAACTATACCCACTTGTGCCCGCCATTGGTAGTATGTCTTTATTTATTTTTTTTTTCGTCATTTTCCAAACGTAGGCAGGTATTCTGGGGTGATCACTCACGGAGATAGTTTCACTTTCGCGAAATTTCGCGAGGCACGGCACCGGACTCATTGAGAGCGAGCTCGGCACAGCGCCAGAAACGTTCTAGGTTGTATACAAAAAAAAAGAAAACAGGGCGAACGCAAGTGAAGCACACAAACAAAGCGCCAACTCCCAACAAATGAATCATTCTGGAAAAGAAGAAGAAGAAAAACCAGACGGCACAATAGAAGGTTGTGCAGAAGAGCCTAGGCCATGATTCCTCTATTCCTGACGGTAGACAACAGAAGCCATGCGGTGCTAACACACGGCAAGCCCAACCGCCACAGTCTTTTACCTCAACTATTTCTCTCATCTTATTTGATTATTATGAATGTGCAACATACGAGTTTCTTTCAACTTCTGGTGAGGGCTGCATGCCTGGAATCTGGACGCCAACGGCATATTCTTCTGCCATTTGACTTATGCTCATTCGACCTCTGCTCAACGCAGCATGCAGATTTGTCTACGTGATGCCTAATGACTGACTGCCGACTGTCAGAGTTCACCTTCTGGCCATGCCACATAAGGACTGCGGGGCTTGTGATGAATTTTGCTAGAAGGTTGAATTCTTGGTTATAACCCTACCAGAGTATTGGTGCAGCAATTATAATGTGCGCATCATTGCGTTATGGGATATGGGAATTCCTAAGTAACGTAAAATTACTGCTATTATAAGACTGAGCTGACAGAGCTTACAAGTAACGTTGCAGAATAATATGCGTAACATAGAGATACTGTTTTAAATCCTAGCTAAGGTGACTGATCATGGCAAGCAAATTACCAGGAAAATACAAACGGTTCGCCATCATACAGCAGGTCTTATGAAATCATTAGCGGCAGCCTGTCACGAATCTTAAAAAGCGTAAAATCATTGTATTCTACGCAGGCACGTAACCAAAAGGGTACCCGGGAGGGCCAGGGCCCTCCCCCCCCTCCGAAATTAAGCGGCATACCCCTCTCCGCCCACGCCACCAATCCTCACACACATTCCTAAAGCGCCGCCAAATTAATGTTGAGATTTCACAGCTATTTGGCGGTCAACATTTTGCTGCCCTCTTCACTCCTTTTGGATGGCGGTAGTTATCGGCATCTCCTGGGGTGTGAAAGCCAGTTTTCTCATAGATTCCGCGCCCGCGCGCTTAACTCGATATTCGTTCTGCTGTCACCACCTATTCAACGGTCAGGCGCGTTGCTGTTGCTTCGTTAGTTCAACTTTCTGTGTTTAGGCAACACAGGGACCAGGAAAGAAATTCCGTTCGTAGTAAGCTGGTCTGTATGCACGAGAAACGAGTTGCGGCCTGACAAAACGCCAGTTGCGTTTAACTGGTCCTTTTGCTTCATTGTTTCCTTGAGTAACGGCTCGCCGCGATGGTGGCAGATTCTCAGAATCATATACCCGCGATATGGGTTAGATAAAGTGGAAAATAAAATAATGCGAAACAGTGTCCATCATCAAACCCTGCAATAACCCTTAATAGGAAGCTTTAGCTCGGACCCAACTCCAATGGGGCCTATTCAGACAGATGTAAAACGCAAAAACGCGTTTCTGAGATAACCCCTGGACCGATTTTAATGAAATTTGTTGCTTTTGATAGAGAAGGTAAATTCTAGTGACTGTCGGAAGTGCAATTTCGATTCATGGGGTGAATTTTGCAAAAAAAGGTTTTCAGAAATTCGAAAAGAATAGGCGCACGAAGTTTATAAATTAATAGCCCTGCATCAAAACGGGTTCTGTAAACGGCATCCATTAGATCGCTCAAAGCGGACAAATTCGATATGCCAATTTATATATTGCGTTAATTTGTTACATTGTGTACAAGGGTTCTGCAAGAGCTGTATTTCTATATTGCTGATTTTTTTATTCGTGTGTGACATATCGATGTTGTCCCCTTTAGATGTAACATCAGGTGCAATACACGGAATTGCGATATTATTTTTCCTTGCTGAGTTGGAGAGTTGTAAACGTGATAGTTTCGTTTTGTGCAATTGTTTTTATTTTTTGCCAATTTTTCTGTGAAAATTTGGCAATCTAAATCAAACATTGGAAACCAACAGTCACTATATATTAAGATTTATCTTTTAAATGCAACAAACCTCGTCAAATTTGGGGCAGTGGTTGCCGAGAAAAACGAATTCTCCTTTTACATGTGTTTAGATAGGAGCACCCGAGCTAAGGCTCCCTCTTAAACCCATAAGCCATATGACTGTCACCCGTTACCTCGTCTGGTTTTCCCTAATTGTACAGCACTTTTCGTGCAAACTTGGCAACTGGAAACAAGAGTTGCAAGGAGTTCAGAAGTTAAGCGATCTACTAAGGGAGAGAGCCAAGGCAACAGCCAAACAGGAAGAAAAAGCGAATGTTAACAAATATAACCACGCTTTATGAAAATCTTTATAGATCAACATCTTTTTATTTAAAAAGAAAGTAGAGAAAACGCCGCCGGAAGTGGAGAACAATTCCGTGTGTTTTGAATGACGCCTATGCAGTTATCAGTCGAACCGCCTGACTTAGCCACTTCTCTGCTGTGCTTATGTATAGGTATCTTTCTAACCTTCCACGGTGGGCTCAGTACGTCTAGAACCGCAGCCTTCTGCGCTCTAGAAGGTTTTACGGGGCTGGCGGCCACGCATCGTTACGTAACTTTCCAAATAACAATACGAGTCTGTTGTGGCACTTAACTTGGTAGAGCAGTAAACGAGAGATCCAAAAGAACTATGATTGTTCCACAAATGTATATTTCTCTATAATTCTTCCAGAGCTAATTCGAAAAACGCTGTTTTAGTCGGATGCAACTCAAGTCTGCAGTGAAGCCCTGCACACGCCCTCGTAACCGCCAGCCACTGTTCATCCGCGAGGCTGCAAATAATTCCTACTTCAAATTTTGCCTGTTACCCAAATCAGGCGGTAACCAAAAAAAAAAAACTTTGTTAGCGCGTAAATTTATACGTCTTCCCTCGCCTGTTTAGCGGAATGACGAATGCCTAATTCTTTATTCGAACTGATATAAAATGCTTGCTTCGCTGCGACTATGCAGAATATTGCCAAGTTGCACTTCAGCTGGCAGTGAAATTTCATGAGCAAAACGGGCTCAGCAGTGAAATGTACCACAGACTTTTGAATATATAATTAATTATGGAGTTTTGCTGATGCTGAAACCATGTGGCATGCCGTAGTGGGAGACTCCAGCAATTCCTACTACCTGGGGTTCTTTAACGTGCACCTAAATCTAAGTACATAGTTGTTTTCGCGTTTCGCCCTAATCGAAAATGCGGCCGCCGTGGCCGGGATTCGATCCCCAGACCTCGTGCTTCGCAGCCCAACATCATAGCCACTGAGCAACCATGGCAGGTAGCCTTTTGAAGAGTGAAATGCTTAGACTCCATACACTTCGTCCATGTCTGTTGCACAAATCATTGCTACCGTCGATGAAAAGACTCTTCAAGAACAGCAGACGCTCCGGGGGTATCAAGTATGACGCCATCTTGAAATGGAAGCATGACGACGACTTCGTTTGTTTCTGTGATTGGCTGGCAGAGTAACGCAACCCCGTGTGGGGCGTGGGCCTTGTTTGTCAACTGCTGTTTTTTTTTTAGGCTGTATGCTATCATAGAAATCTTTATTTTACACTTTTGTTTTTTTTAATTGTTCTTGGCAGTGTTCTTCCTGCGCGAGTTCATTAGATGTGGTTTCTTGCTTGCCTAGTAAAGGAGAGGTGTATCACGCAGGCGTACCAGTGAGATAAACCTTATTTCATTTCTCTTTTGCGGGTTTACGCGTCTTTAGGCCGAATGGCGAGCGTTATTAACATTTGTACTAGTTAAGGTAACCCCCCCCCCTCATTTGCATAGGAAAGTTATCTTGGCCAGTTGCGCCCCCCCCCCCCCGGAAGAAAATTCTGGGTACGTGCCTGATTCTACGGGTACCAATATATGCAGCAGACACTTGCGGAGTAACAAATAACCTTTAAAAGAAGAAATGTAAGGACTAACGGTCAGAGACAGGAAGACAGCGATGTCGACTAGAGAGCAAGCAGGGGTGGCCGATATGCCAGTTGGCGTTAAGAAGAAAAGATGGAGCTCAGTGGGCCGTGTAATGCAGAGCGCCGATAAATGTAGGTGCGTAACAGTTGCGTAATGAGTGCCGAGGGAAGTGAAGCGCAATCGAGGACGGCAAGGAATTGGGTGGTGCAAAGTTGGCAGGCATGAGAGTGAATCGGCAGGCGCATGTCACGGGTTATGGAAATCGCCGGGAGAGGATATAAGTAGGCTGATGGTGATGACTGCTGCATTTTTTTTCCCTTGGGGCTGACTGTGAGGGGCAATGGGTAACCAAATGTATCGAGTTGGTCAGTTTGGGCAATAAATAACTAAAGCGACAAATATTTGAGCAGGCGTTCTACCGGTCGGTTCAGTCCTGCACTTCTATGCGTAGGCCCTATCATTGTTACGACTGCTGTCGCTCAGATTCTCTCATTGCAAGAACACGCAGTCAAGAATTAAGTAAGTAATAACGTAGTTTCTGGAGTCGCAAGGCCAAGAGCAGAGAATAAGCGCTTGCGCTGCATGTTAACAGAAGGTGTTGTCCAAACCGGTGTAGCATATACATAACTGACTTATCGATGACCAACAATGCAAAATAAAAGTAATTAAGTACAAAATCTGAATAGATGGTCCCGAGTAATGTTTATTCCTGCACTGTCACAATGTTATAAAACCAGCCTGAAATGAACCAGTTGGCCCAATTTGTCATTTCAAAATGTCTGTTGCATGTCACGTGAAAGCAAAATTATGAGGATCCTAAATACACACTTAAGTTTATGAAGGTGTGTAATGAAATCCTATGCAACCAACGGCGATCCATCCATTTCTGCAAACTTACATCGCGTACATCGTGCAATGTCGCACAATATCTGTCTATGCACCACAAATGTTACACTTCTAATCTCTCGGAATTGTTTATATTTTCTAGACTATACCTTTCAGAAGCTATGAGATATTCTAACTCTGAATCAGGCAGGCGCACAATATCAGACGCCTACGCAGCGATGTGACGAGGACAAAGGCGACTTATAAATGCTTGTCGATGCGAGAATGGCGATGACAGGTGTATGTACAGAGAGAGAGAGAGAGAGAAGGGAAGACGGAAAGGCAGGGAGGTTAACTAGACTGAGTCCAGTTTGCTACCCTACGCGTGGGGAGGGGAATGGGGATTGAAAGAGAAAGAGAGAGAACTTAAGTGTAGGTTGTCTATAGTCGGGCACTCAAGTCCGTCGCCTTAAGGTAGCGAAAAAGCGCTCTAACTGCTTTTTGGGCCAATGAGCTGTGAGGCCAGGCTCCCAAGATCTTCGCTTCCGTGAATGGCCTGTCATCCAGTCTATTTAATGCACACTGGAGAGTCTCACGTTGATTATCGAAGCGAGAACAGTGGCACAGAAGGTGGCTGATGGTCTCTTCACACTTGCACTTAGCGCACATTGGTGAATCCGCCATTCCAATGCGGTAGCTGTAGGAGTTGGTGAATGCTACTCCTATACCCGCAGCCGACACAGCAGTGTTGCGTCACGTCGTGGAAGGTTCGCTGGTAATGTAAGTTTTAGTGATGGGTCGAGACTGTGTAAACGACACTTAGAGTTCTGTGGTGTATGCCAGCAACCTAATGTGATTGCACGAGCAAGACTGCGAAGCTCTCTTGCAGCGTCGACTCTGGATAAAGGTATAAGGACTGTCGGTGAGCCAGCCTGGGCACGTCGGGCAGCGTCATCGGCGAGGTGATTACCAACGATGCCACAGTGTCCCGGCAGCCACTGAAATATGATGTCATGTCCTCGTTCAGATGCGCAATGGCAGGTTTCGTTGATTTGTGACACCAGCTGTTCATAATTGCCACGTCGTAAGCTTCGCAAGCTCTGGAGGGCTGCTTTCGAGTCACAAAATATTGCCCATTTGTTGGGCGGTTCTTTTTCAATGTATTCGACAGCAGTGCGAAGAGCGGCCAGTTCAGAACCTGTAGATGTCGTTACGTGAGAAGTTTTGAACTTGATGACGACCGATTGAGATGGTAGAACAACGGCGCCCGTAGAATTTTCGGACACGGAACCATCCGTGTAAACATGAATTCGGTTAGCATATGAAAAATGTAGAAGTTCCAATGTGGTCTGCTTGAGAGCCGCGGTGGGCAGGCTAGCTTTCTTCACTATTCCTGGAACAGCAAGGTACACAGGAGGCTTCTTCAAGCACCACATAGGGGATGGCGTTCTTGTTGCGGGTGAGTGCCTCAAAGACAAAGAGTGCCGGTTAGCCGCAATCGATCTGGAGAACGCTGCCTTGGGTCTTTTCTCAGGCAAGTGAGCGAGATGGTGGTCAGGGACTCTGGATATATGGCGAACATGCGCCCGGAGTGTGTCGATATCTATATAGGTCCTTATTAGGTTGTCTCTCGCGAGGGCAATTGTTGCCACGGTTGAAGCATTTCGAGGTAGCCCCAGACATGTTCGAAGGGCTTGGCCTTGAATGCTCTGTAGGACATGGATGCTAGTTTTGTTAGCATTGGACAGCACTGGTGTGCTGTATCGCAAGTATCCTAGGAAGAGCGTCCTGTATAGTTGAAGCATAGATGCCACGGATGTGCCCCACGTTTTACCGGCAAGAAACCTTAGTATATGGGAGATAGAAGTAAGCCTCTTCTTCAAGTATGAGATGTGGGGGCTCCATGAAAGGTCTCTGTCTATAATAACGCCTAGGAATCGGTGAGTTTTTGCGTACGAAATTGGTTGGTGGTCAATAGAAATGGGGTACCAGGTCATGGGCTTGTGGGTAAAGGCGACTAAGGCGCACTTCTCGGTCGAAATGCTTAGGCCTTGCCCACGCAGGTACGATGATGTTAGAGTCACTGCTTTTTGGAGCCGTGCACGCACCTGGAGACGTGTAACTGCCGAGGCCCATATGCATACGTCGTCAGCATATATCGAGAGGTTTACTGTATGCGGTAGAACGTCGGCAAGGCCAAGGATTGCAAGGTTGAACAAAGTGGGGCTAAGAACCCCACCCTGAGGGACGCCACGATAAGTGTAATGGTCAGTAGTTCGGCCATCTGCACTGTGCACAAAGAAGGATCTTTTGAATAGATAGCTCCGAATCCACCGAAACATGCGTCCACCAATTCCATTATTTTCCAGGGCATCAAGGATGGCTTCATGCGTTACATTGTCGTAGGCGCTTTTCACGTCGAGGAATAGTGCAACCGGTATACGCTTGTGGTGTTTTTCGAACGGCCTCTTTTAGAAGAGGCCGTTCGTCTATTGACAACGTCATCGATCTAGTCACGTCTGTACAACAGGTGTATGTACAAATAAGTATGACACTTGCCTAGATGCATTAGCGATTCTGTACCTTTTTGTCAGTGTGGCACATACCCATTCTGGAGTATTGCCAAGACTTGATGATAATGATTGGGGTTTATTGGCGCAAGGGCCAGAAATGGCCAAAGAGCGCCAAGGCCGTGATAATAGACTGCCATTGGTGAAAGAATATTGAATATCGAGATGTGGATGAAACACGGCTGTATAGAGGCCTAAAAATATATTCTCTGGAACGTGCGTAAATATTTTCCTAACTAGGCAATGATACATAACGCATGATATGGAAAAACTATGTACTACGAAGAGGTAATGTTCTAAAATATGCCGCTACACGTAGCACTACTGCCTCACCAAGGCATTTAGGAACAAGGGCCCGAAGCAGTGGCGTAGCTAGGTCGTCTGGCACCTGGGGCCCGTAGGTCTTTCGTCAACCCCGCTCCCCCTCCCCGGAGTATAGCCGGCGGAAAGAAGGGTGTCTTCAGACGTGTATGACACCCCCCCCCCCCCTGGCCCCATGCACCCGGGGCCACGGCCCCCCGACCCCCCCCTGTGGCTACGCTACTGGCCCGGAGGCATGTGCCATATAGGTCGCTACTATCGCAGCATCAGCCGGTCGTGAGAGGATGTGCTGCGAATATCGCGGGCTTATCACGTGCAATAAATTATCATCTTGTTAAAAATTTCAAACTGGTTTACGATAAAAAAAATTGGGTGTGCTCTAAGAAACAATAATGGATGAAGGGGAATGTGGTATAGGTACGCTAGAGGAAAGTGCTTTTTTTTCGTTCAGCTTCTGCTTCCCGACACTCCACCACAGACGTACAGAACGGTCAGCCTCTCACCACACCTGTTGCAGAGGGGAAGTTCATTACCAATAAACAAGAAAGAATGAGTACCGTATGCGTGTCCTGTTCTGAGTCAACAGAACGTGGCATAAGTTTGTCGCGCTTTAGTTAGCGAAGGCCAATTCGGTACGTGTGGCTTAATTACATGAAGTTTATTAGAGGTTTCGCGGTCCCAGATGGATTGCCAAAAGTTTCTCAGCGCTCTGCGCGAGAAAGGCTTCGAGTCTGTGGGAGGGATAGCTATGGTAGTGCTACAGGATCACGTTGTTACTAATGTAGCCAATTCGTCTGCAAGCATGTTGCCCAGGATGCCTCTCTGGCCTGGCATCCAACATACTAAGATATGTTGGTTAGATGCATACATAGTACACAAACGTGAGTACAGGTCATTTACTACTGGATTCTTTTGCTTCGGTAAAGACGCTATAGCTCTTACTAAACTTACAGAGTCTGTTAACATGACATCTTTTGTTGTTTCGAAGCTTTTATGTGTTTTACAGCCGGGAGCAATGCATAAGCCTCTGTCGTAAAGATGCTCTTTCTGCGTTCAGAATATTGCATTCCAAAAAGGATGGTCCGACTGCCGCATAAAATACGCCATTAGCTGACTTTGATGCGTCGGTATGAAATTATTTACAGACGTATTTCGACTGGAGCTCCAGAAATTGCATACGGATGTGCATCTCTGGAGTATACTTCGTGATTTCGACAAAGGACGTGTCTCATTCTATCAGTTGCCACAGCCACTGCAGCAACGGCGTTGTTGGAGCCATCAGTGGATGCACATGTAGCGGGACGTTCATTTCTTCGCTCAGCTTCCTCACGTGTAGTGAGAAAGGTTTTCTCATTAAAGGTCAGTTTTTAAATAGTGTGGCAGACGTCAAATCATTAACGCTTTTTAACCAGGGTGTTCAGGATTAGACTGCACTTTTAAAAAGTACGCGAAGCTTATATATGTTCTTTGCAGGTCCAGTGACTACTCATTAGATTCTACGTATAAACTCTGTAGAGGACTTGTTCTGAAGAAGCCTGTGGGCAGGCGAATACCTAAATGGGGAACGAGATCCAAAATCGTTAATGCACTTGGAGCGGCAGTTTGATACACCACGGAACCATACTCCAGACATGACCGTATGAGGCTCCTGTAAAAGTTCAATAAACAGCCCCTGCCACTGCCCCATGTCGTGTGCGCCAGAATTTTAAGAACATTCATTGTTTTCAAGGATTCAGCTCTCAGATACTTTATATGTGGTATGAATGTGAGTTTAAATTTAAATATGACACCAAGAAACTTGCGCTGTGTGTTGAAAGGTAAGCGCGGGCCATGCAGGTGGGTATGACGCTTTGGAACAAGGCCCCTCTTCATTGTAATGAGGACGCAGAAGCTTTTCTGTGGATTTAACTTGAAACCGATCTCATTTGCCCATGCTGAGACTTCGTTCAGGCCAAATTGAACGTGTCGCTCGCGGACTGCGATGTTACACGATATAAATCCAATCTGTACATCATCGACCTATGCTGAATAAAAAATACTTTGTGGAATATACAAACATGAGTTCATTTTAACAATAAATATGGTACATTTAGATACGCTGCCCTGCGGCACCCCAGTTTCCTGTGTAAATGATCTACACAGTGCATTACCAATTCTAACGCGGAAAGTACGGTGTGAGAGAGAGCTTTCTGCTATGCTAAGCATGTTGCCACTGATACTCATTTCCGATAGATCACTGATAATGCTGCAGCACCATGTGGTGTCATAAGTTTTTTTTTCCATATCTAGAAAAACTGACATGAAATAATGTTTATGGGCAAATGCATCGCGCATGTTTGCCTCAATATGCACATGATGGTGGGTTGTGGGCCGACCTTCTCGAAAACCGCATTGATAAGGATCAAGCATGTTGTTTAATTGTAAGAAACGTAAGAGACGGCGGTTCATCGTTTGTTCGAAAAGCTGACATAGGCAGCTTGAAGTGCTATGGGACGGTACGTTGTTACCAAGGGTGGGCCTTTATCCTGTCTCAAAACTGTATCAACGATAGCTTCTTTACATGCCACTGGGAGGTGTCCCGCTGCCCAAATGTAAAGAAGTGCGAGCAATGTAATGTGTGCGCCCGTGTGCATGTTCTTGGTCACGTCATACATGATACTGTCTGGTCCCGGCACAGAGCCTTTGCAGGCGTTCAATGCTCAGCAATGTCGAATGGACAGTTATATAAATCGTCTCTTATGCGTTTGTGGCCCAGCCTGTTGCGTTCTTCTATTTTTTAAGGAACTTTATTTTTATTCGTTTATACATACTGCAGCCCGTTAGGGCTACGGCAGGAGTGGGTGTACATGCGAGTAAAACTAATTATGATATGCAGAAACAGGAACATAGAAATAGAAATATGTAAAGGAACTATACATCAGCAATAGCATTCAAAAATTGAGAAATTGCTAACAAACGAACTTCGGCAGGTAACAAATTCCACTGTTCGATCATGCGGGGGAAAAAATTGTATTCGAAAGTGTTAGTGCTTAGATGAAGTTGTCTGATATTAGAGGCATGATCAGCTCTTGTTGAAGTCGGGCAGACAGGCGTTAAAAGGGAGGGATCTGATAGGTGACAAAGAGAGTTCTTATAAGAATAGAAAATCTTCAGAGATTCTATGTGCCGGCGTCTAGAAAGAAACTGGAGGTTTAATTCAGCAAGAGCAACTGACGATGAAAATTCTCGGTTGAAGCGACAGTAAACAAAACGAATAACCTTCCTCTGGACCTATTCAATACAATTAATTTCACATTGTTTATATAGGTTCCATAGGGAGGAAGAATATGTCTGTGTATTGTGCGCGGAACTGTATACATACTGAAAATGCTTTTTTTTTAAGAGTGTCTGCCTGTTCTTCCAACATGTTACCTTGGTTATTTAGCGAAGGTAGCGAATGCAGTTCCTGCCCCTTTAATTTTCTGAGCACATTCCACACTCTTTTTTTTCTTGTGTATGAAATTTATTCGCGACAGAAACCTCTCCCACCTGGCCTGTCGTCGCGTGCCTGTGGCCACAGCAAGACTTAATATGAAGGACGTTTGGAAAGGACCAGAACCGGCGGGAAAATCCCACCTCATGTTGGCCCTTACAGTCCGATGCTGGCCTCCCCAAGACATCGAAAGTATTCGAACTATCTAAGTAAAAGCTATCGTGTATTACGTAAATTACTTGCCTTTAATGCGATGGCCACCCGTCTAACTGAATACATCATAACAGGAACACTTAAGATTCTAAACTAATGAAATAATGTAAATTGAAAAACAAAGAAAGGAAGGGAACCCACAAAGGACAACAAAGTGAAATAACACATTAAGCCTACAAAGAAATCTAAAAGGAATGCGATATGGAACTGTAACGTGAACCTACACTCGTTTTCCTAACCTATTTACCAAAATGAGGCTACCTCGAAGGACACAAGCACTGAACCAGGACAAATCTGTTCGAGACAAACCCAGGGTCCCACCTAACTGCAAGGTTCCTCGGTAGACCATGCTCCTAGCCCCAAAAACCATACCCCGCGAGGAAAAACTCTTACGTGCGTCGAAACAGCTCTTCAGAGCAGCATATCTAGATGCCTTTTCACACGCTGTGTCCTTTATAACTCCCTCATAAGCGTCAAAAACGACAGCCAAATCGACTACAAAAACCTCATCATCAGTTTCAATGACGAGATGAGGCTTCAACCTAGTTCCTTCGCTAGTCGTCAGACGATTCCCTTCATGAACTGCGACGCTAGGATTCTTTCCCCTGATTAGGCGGGCCATCTACATAAACGACATGTTTTTTGCCGCAATTTAAGACACACAAAAGGAAGACACATAAAGCTAACACGGGCGACACTTAATGTGTCTTCCTTTAGTGTGTGTTAAATTGCGGCAAAAAACATGTCTTTTAGCAAGCCCCAACTAGGCCAACAAGCAGTTCTGTTCCATCTGCATAGCGACGAAGTTGTGGCGCTCGGTTCGTGCAAGGTGAACGGTTTCACATTCTTGTAAGATGTGGAAAGTGGTTTCAGGTTTTTTATGGCAACTGTGCAAAGCCGTGATGTCGGAACGCTACTTTGTTTGTTAGTGAGCGGCCGGGTGATAAAGATTTGTCCTGGGGCGTAGTGCCTTAATACAATCAACCTCCTTATAACTTGGAGTCATTATAAAGCCCAGTGTTTTCAACAATGTGGTCATAATGTGCCAGAAAATCCTTATTGCTCTAATTAGACTTAAGGTCGGACCACCGCTTGTGTGATCCTCCATATAACGCCACTTCAACTGCTTTCGGTGGAGTGATTCCAGAAGGGACTTGGATAAGTTCAGAAATTCTTAGGAAGTTCTTATTATATTGTCAAAAAATAGTCAACGAATGTGTCTCTTAGTCTAAGAAGACGCGCAAGGCTTGTAAATTGAACAACCTCTGGAACTCTTTGCAACTGGATAACCTCCGAATCCCTGCTTTCTGGAGGTAACCAAATCTGAATATTAGGGAAGTCCGGAAGAAGGTGAATTTTCTAGATCCGTCTGCGGATAAGCCCGTCTAACCTCCATATTTCTGAAGAAACATCTAATGTATTGGAAGAACATTGGAATAACCAGCTGTCTCGGGCAATTAACCTCCTGACATTATTTTAGCGAAGCTCTAGTAATATGATAAAGTAGTTTCAAAGCTTTAGCTTAATTAACAATTGGATTTTTGTTAATGAAGGTGTCTAAACCGAGATATCGGATCGGCTCATTTCTGCACTTTGGTAGGATAGCCTGACCTAATATAGATAACGGACAAATATTATAATCAATACCTTTACTGGAATGGTTAGGACGCCATATAGAATACTGAAACTTTAGAGGCCTCCTCACGACTTTGAAAGTATTGGATCTAGGGAAAAGCTATCGTCTATTATGTAAATTACTTGCCTTGAATGCTATGGCTATCCACCTAACTGAATACGTCATAAGAGCTATACTTAAGATTCCAAATTAATGATATCATATATATTGAAAAACAAAACCGAATCGGCTCATTTCTGCGCTTTAGTAGGATATCCTGACCTAACATAGATAACTGGCGAATATTGTAAACAACACCTTTATTAGAATAGTTAGGACGCCATCTAGAATACTGAGACTTTAGAGGATTAATCTTAAAGGCAACATTCTTGAGAAAGGAAACAGTTTCATCCACCAATAGCTGAAGCCCTTCAGGGGTATCTGACATTAAATGAAGCAAGTCGTCGACATATGTCAGTGCTGACATGGAAGTATCCAGTAGAATGAATGAATGTTTGATGTTTAAAGGCGCAAGAGCCAAGTATGGTCAAAGAGCGCCATGCCCGTGGTAATGAGTTCGCAGTGTAGTTATGAGTTCTATGAAATTGGTGTGACGTGGCTGTAAAGGGGCCTTAAAAATATTTGCTCTAAAGTCCGTAAAATCTGTATAATAAGATTATGGCGATGACATATGACGTGTACTATGAACTTTAAGATGCATTTCAAAAGAATGATACGGTGTATAAAATATATCAGATTCTAAAATTGGCTAGAGCACTATTGCCTCCTTAGAGCCCTTGAAACACAAGGGCCTGGAGGCATGTGCTATGTAAAACAATTATCGCAGCGGCATCCTCTGCAACGAGGATGCTCTACGAATTTAATGGACTTATAAGATGTAAGATGACATTTATGAAACCGAGGACTGCTTTGGTGTTAAATAGCGTTTCTTGGTCAACAAACATTGCCGGGTGAAGAGGGGTGTAATAACGTTATGCCAGAGGAAAATATTTCTTTCTCTCAGCTTCGGCCTCCCGACACTCAACGAGGACGTGAGGGATGGTCAGCCTCTCACCACATCTACCACAGGTTGCAGGTTGATTTCCAGTAAGTAAAAAATTATGGGTGCCAAATGTGTGTCCTATTCTGAGACGACAGAATAGGACATCTATGCGCCGTGATTTTGTTGCGGAGGGCCAATAACCGAATTGTGGCTTTATACAGTGCAGTTTATTATTTATTTCTGCGTCCCACATGCGTTGGCAGTAGTTTCGCAGTTTCTTACGTAATAAAGGCTTCAGATCTGTGACAGGGACAGTAGCCATAGGAGTAATAGCTAGTGATGTGAGTGTTGTGGCCATTTTGTCATCTAGTACATTACCATCGATGCCTCTATGGCCAGGTACCTAGCATATTAGTACATGTCTATATATTAAATAAATTCTGCATAAGAGTGAGTAAAGTTCAATTGAAACAGGATTTGTAAACCATCGTAAAGAAATCAGCGCTTTTACAAGACTTAACGAGTCTGCGAATATTATTGTTCCGTCAAGTTTTGATTTCTTTATATGCTTTACTGCAGACAGTAAAACATAGGCTTCTGCAGTGGATATACTTGTTAAGGGGTTCAATACGTCAGATTTAGAAAAAGAGGGACCAGCAGCAGCATAAAATACGCCAGCATGTGATTTTGACGCGTCTGTGTAGAATTCGGAGCAGCAGTACTTCGATTGAAGTTCACGGAAATCCATAGCCATTTCGAGGTCAGGAGCGTGCTTTGTGACCTATACAAAAGATACATCACAGTCTATCACCTGCCACTCCCAGGGCGGTCGTAGCTTAGCTGGAGGCATTAGGCGATGTTCGAGTAATGGGACATCTATTTCTTCACTAAGCTCTCTTACGCGCAGGGACAAAGGTACCCTCAAGTGGGTCTACTACGAAAAAGTGTTTCACATGTGAAGTCTTTAGTGGTTGTGAAACACGGATGTTCCTTATTAGAGCGAACTTTGAGAAAATAGGTGAAGCTGATGTATGTTCTCTGAAATTGGAGTGACCACTCATCTGACTCTACGTATATACTTTCAACAGGGCTTGTTATAAATGCACCAGTGGCCAGGCGGATACCCAGATGGTGAACGGGGTCTAACATCATTAGCGCGCTCGGGGCGGTAGAGTGATATACCACGGCACCATAGTCTATTCATGATCAAACTAGGCTCCTTTAAAGATTCAACAGGCACTTCCTGTCGTTACCCCACGTTGTGTGGGATAGGATATTAAGTAAGTTCATTGTTTGTAGACATTTGCTTTAAGACATTTTATGTGTGAAATGAAAGTAAGCCTGGAGTCAAGTATAACACCTAGAAATTTGTGCCCTTTGTTAAGAGGAATTTGTTGTGCGCCCAGTTCTACAAAATGATCTGGCACCAGGCCTCTCTTTTGAAGAGAACATGAGAGCTTTTGTTGGGGTTGATTTTAAATCCATTTTGGTCTGACCGCTTGGACACCTTGTTTAGGCCCTGCTGTACCTGTCTCTCATACACTGTGAGGTTGCAGGATTTGAAACTTATTTGTATATAGTCTACGTAGACGGAATAAAAAATAGTTGGTAGTAATGATGCACGAATCGTGCTCATCTTTACGACAAAGAGCTTGCAGCTGAGAGCACGCCACCCTGGGGCACCCAAGTTTCCTGTTTGAACGTACGCTACAGTGCATGACGTATTGTCACCCGAAATGTACGGTTCTCTAGGTAGCTCTCGATAATGTTTAACATATTGCCGCGTATTCCCAGCACCGAAAGGTCTCGCAGGATCCCGTACCGCCAAGTTGTGTCGTACGCTTTTTGCATATCAAGAAATACGGATAAGAAGGATTGTTTGTGCACGAAGGAATCGCGAATGCTTACTTCGATGCGCACGAGATGGTCGGTTGTAGATCTTTAACAGGGATAAGCGGGCTAGTTGGTGGTCGTTATTCGAATGCATCATGTAACCGCACAAAAACAAGGGACAAAGAAGGAACACACAGGACAGGCGCGTAACTTCAACTAAGGTTTACTCCGGGAAATCTCACATTTATACAAGTATCGTAATCACACTTGCTAATCATCAGACAGCCATCACGTGACGTTGGCATGCGGGCGTGAGTGCCGCAAATTTGCTTGTAAATATTAGAACTGTTTATCGCTCAATGACACTGAAGAGCTGCTTACGCAGCTGCCAGATTGCATTTTTATACAGTAAGCCTCAAAGATTTCTCGGCTCAGTTGGGACGCAAACATTTCAAGACTTTAGCGTCGCGGAACCTGGGCGTGCAATTACGACAGTGGCGACAATGGTCAGCCAGTTTGCCACCCCCCCGCCGATCCTTCTCCCCCTTATCGCCCTTCCCTAAAGTCACATTGAAATGGGTCAAGGATTTTGCTGGACTCTAGGAAATGTACGAGACGGCGATTGATCATTTCTTCAAAAAGCTTACAAAGGCAGCTCGTAAGCGCTACCATGCTTCAAAACCGGGATCACAATAGCTTCTTTCCACTTGGGTGGGAGGTTACCAGCAGCCCAGATAGTATTGAAAAGTGTGAGTAGCGTGATTTGTGTGTCGGAGTGCAGGTGCTTAAGCATAGCGTACATGGTTCTATTGGGGCCCGGTGCAGAGCTCTAACAAGCTGATAAGGAAGCTTTATGTTCGGCAATGGTAAAAGGATGGTTATAAGGATCGTTTGGGATACATTTCCGATTCAGTGGCTTAAGTTGTTCTATTGCTTTATATTTCAAAAAGTTCCCCGGATAGTGAGTGGAGCTAGACACGCGCTCGAAGTGTTCACCAAGAGCGTCGACCTGGTCTTCCAACTTGTTTCCCTCTATATCAACAAGGGGCAACGGATGAATTTGTTGTCCCTTAAGTCTCCTTAGCCCATTCCATACTTTTGCCTCCTGTGTGTACCAGTTAATGCCGCACGAGAACCTCTCCCAGCTTGTCTTCTTAGCTTGCCGTCGCGTTCGTCTTCCCTGCGATTTAATGTTTTTAAATGCTATCAAATTTTCTTCAGTTGGGGATCGGCGCAGTATGGCCCACGCTTAGCTGTTTTTTCCGCGCCTCCTTGCACTCGGCATTCCACCACGGAACTCGTCTTTTGGATGAGCTACCGCTTGATTGTGGAATGACGCTATTCGCTGCTTCGATGATGAAAGCCGTAAAATACGCTACCGCTTCGTCAATACTAAAATCGGTGATAAAAATCTCGTGATAGGTAGGTCGATTCCTTAAAATGGTCCCAGTCGGCAGAAGCTAGCTTCAACCGAGACGCGTGTGGAGGGCATTCATGTGGTTCGGTTAAGTTCGGTTAAGCCAATAGATAGGCCTATAGAAGAATGTGAATAGTGATACCTATCATAATAGGTCGGTTCGTTTTTATTGAACAGACATGCACCCGTGTTTATACTTAAAAGTTGTTTACCGATCCTCTCGCGTCGCATCGTGAGTCTTCCCACATCGCGTGGTGAGCACTAATATCTCCCACGAGAATGTAAGGCTCGGGAAGCTGGGTAATGAGGATGTAAAAGTCTGCTTTTTCGAGATAAAACATACACAGAGATAAATAGAACATACAGTGATTAATTTATTGAAAAGAATTACCCGTGCTTACACTGCCTCAGGGGGCGTCTGAAGGGCGATGGGTCAACAAGCTACAGACTTATCCGCTATTATTGTTGCTCCGCCAGAGGTGTTACCTCATCGCGGTCCTTTCAGAAGATTAAGTAATTGCGAAGAAAGTTTGTGTTTGTAGGTTTCCGATGTGTCTCTTGAGCACACATCAACTTGGGATTGTGTTTGTGTAGTACTTTAATGTCGTCGAGGTTATGTATGAGTCCTCGTACATTCCACTGTAGTATTTGTGTTTCCATTATGATAAATGTGTTTGGTGCTGTGTATTTAAGAAAGTGATATTAGTTCACGGGCCCTTTGGAGGCGCCGTGACGCGAGTTTTGTCTTTTTTGGAGCGGTCCAGAGAGGCTCGCCGCTCCTTAGGCGCCGTCTGGCTCGTCGTTGTGTCCATCGCCTCTTGCGAGGCGCTGGACACGCGCTCTTCCGAGCACTTTGTTTGACGGGAAGGCCTCGGCACGTTGGACGAGACCTTTGAGGTCAGCTGCCCGAAGGTGGATGGCCCCTTCTGCCGGGGTGGCGGAGCAGCGCTAGCTGCAACCGCCGCGGGGACAGATGGCGCAACTGCCATCTCACTGCTTGTGGGTCGGACAGCCGCCTGAAGCCGTTGTGTCGCTGCCCTCTGACGCGTCACATCGGCAAAGGTGTTCTTTGGCAGGAAGGATACCCGTCTGCGTGCCTCCTTGAAACTTATGTTTTCTTTTACTTTAATTGTAACGATTTCTTTTTCGTTCTTCCAAGATGGGCGCAACCGCGAGTACGCAGCATGCTCCCCATCACAGTTTACACAGTGGAGAGAGTTTTCCCAAGATTCAGAGGTGTGCTCATGAGTGCATTTCGCGCAGGTTTGGCGGCCTCGGCAGCTCTGTGAACTGTGACCGAAACGCTGGCATTTGAAGCATCGTGTTCGGCCATCGAGGAACGTATGGCCGAACACGAAGCTTGATATACCCGCCCTCGATGGACTCGGGCAGAACACTAGTACCAAAAGTAAGTATCAGGCGTTTGGTCTGTATTTCCTTATTGTCACGCCTCATCTTAATTCGTCTGACGCTGATGACGTTCTGCTCACTGAAGCCCTGCAGGAGTTCAGCTTCAGTCAGCTGCAAGAGATCATCATCGGAAACTACGCCACGGGTGATATTCATAGTACGATGAGGAGTTACTGTTACTTGGGCATTCCCAAATGATACTAAATTGCGTAGCTTTTCATATTCTTTCTGGTTGCGGAGCTCCAAGAGGAGATCGCCGCTTGCCATCCTTGATTCTTTATAACCTGTGCCAAAAACTTGGGTGAGAGACTTAGACACGAGGAATGGTGAGACTGTTCGCACGGGTTTGTCTGGCTATTCAGAGTGGACTACATGGAAACGAGGGAAAGTTTCTTTTTGGTGGGCTTTTGGTGCGCCCCCTTTTCACGGAGCGATCAGGTAGTGGGGGGAAGGAAGTAGCCATAAAAGAGTAATTTCGGCAGTAACGCCAGCCAGCCACCCACCGTGGAGTCCTACAAAGGGACGCTGAAGGACCTGTGAAACACGGCCTGCAAACGCCAGCTGTACATTACCACTACAAACAAATATGAATTAACCTAGGTTGGCTAATCATACAAAGTTAAACCTTGCTCCCTGGAAAAATTGGAAGTGAAGGGAAGGCAGGAGCAGACAGGAAAGATGGAAAGTGAGAGAAAGACGAAGGTTGGAGGGAGAGACAGGAAAAGGTAACTACCGATTTCCCCTGGGTGGGTCAGTCTGGGGTGCCATTTACGGCGGCGAGCCAAGCGCAATACCAATTTTTCCGGGCATTTACGTGCCAGACCCACGACAGGAACACGAGGCACGCCGCAGTGGCGCACTCCGGAATAATTTTGACCATCAAGGGTTCTTTAACGTGCACCCAAGGAACGGTAAGTGGGCATTCTTGCATTTCGCTTCCATCGAAATGCGGACACCGCTGCCGAGATTTGATCACGTGCCTTCGGGATTAGTAGGAAAACGCCAAATCCACCACGCCACCACGGCGGCTGAGGGTCCGTAACAAGTGACCAAAGTTGGTTCAGAACAGGTTCACTAATGAGCAGAACATACACACTGACCGAGAATGGCGCGAAAGAGGTTCATTGAGGAGCGACACATACCAACGCATAACCAGTTACCCAAGTTGGTCTGAAGGATGTTTTCGAACCCCCTTCCCACAGTACAGCAGCCCGATCTTCTACCCATTATACCACAGACTACACTGTGAGCCAAGTCGGCGTGGAATGGGTTAGACTCGGACAAACAAACAAACCAGTATCCAGGCAGACATACCGGAAACCGAGTGATGTTCAGAAGGAATAGCAACTTCAATAATTAGAAGCTACACAGTGAACGTCCGCGGCCATCAAGACGGATGCCTTCGTGTTTGCCTGCGCGCGCATGATAACGTGCTTGTTAATTCAGGTAGTAAGCGAATGTTCACAGTTTATGCGACCATTAAAACGACTAACCTTCGTATAGTTTAGTGTGTTCGAAATCGTTTTATAGGGAATTGGCAAAGAGAAAGGCAATGGAAAGATTACGACGCAACACGTCACGTCTTGAATGCGCTCACCTTGCTGGCTTGAACTCGTACAGTCGGCCACCATGCTGGCTCCCACACTTGACCCGGTAATGACGCACCAAAGGCCAGCATCGCCTTTGCCCGACAGATGCGTGCATGACACGAACATGCCGATCTCGTTCCGTTCGTTCTCGGCACCAATGAAAAGAGAAAATACATCGCGCGCGTATGTGAGATCCACGGTGAAAGGTTATGACGATACGGAACCTTAAACTATTCTGTACACCACCAGACAGCAATCACAGCACGAGGCGAGAAACGCTTTCCACCAAATACTCGGTATAGTGTCACAGACCCAGCGGGATCGCCTGCGAAAGTCATCGCCCTAGATGCTGCTCCCGAACCACTGACCGTGCGCGCAATAATGATAGCTTTTCTTTATTATTCACGTAACCTAAAGTTGCTTTTACAGACATTATATAGGGGGTTGAAAAAAAGCAAGGAATTAACATTATGCATAGCACAGCAAGTAATATAACATACTAGACTGAAATGTAAAACTACAGTTCGTCAAGCCCCTATTACGTATCAGTATGCGCCCAGCGCTCCAATTTATTAACAAAGGCAGCGTAATTGTTCTTTGCCATGCTGATAACATCGTTCTTCAAAGGTACTCACGCGCATAAGCACGTAGCAGCAACAGCGAAAAGCACAAGTAGGTCCACTGTTGGAGTGTAGACGCGAGCGCTTGACTCATGCTCAACGCAGCATCAGGTACAGGAAGCGGCGAAAACCCAGCGCATGCGTGAAACCTCACATGCCAGACGTCGTCTGCTTCCGCACCACCCCTTCGCTTCACCAGCGCGCGGCGTTCACCCTCACCTCTCGAGCCGCGGTTGCGATAAACCTGATTCGAAGGATAAAAGTTGCGCTTGACTTGCCAGCCGTCTGGACGGTAAGAGCGTGAAAATAATCGAGCTTTCAGAACATTCTTGGCGACGACACGAAGCGCCGGTTTTCTGCAGGAAGCTTCGCGATCGGACGTTATCGCGCGACAGACGGAAACACGCGTTCGTTTCGTGGATGGAGCATGGCGTATGACTCAACGAAACCAGTCGCACTAGTTTCTTTTCGGCCCGGTTGTGCACGGCATGTTTCAGTGATGTCTGGCTACGTCGCGTTCAGTCTGTCGAGTTGGTCGAAGCTAGGAAATGCCGTGCACAGGTAACATTTTTGAATCAGAAACGCGATACCTTAGGCCTTCGAAGGTATCGCTCTACCGAAATACAAGCGAGTTATATTGGGGTAGACACCAATGTATACGAGCAAATCGAAAATTCGCGGTAGCCTACGGTGTTGTGAATGTTTCCACCCGCGGAATGCTCACTCCAGACGAAGCATAGCGAGGTCAAGTGGCTTCTCAGAAAATACCATATGAAATAACAAAGCTCTCCTGCTGCTTATTCGCATTCTCCACCACTGCAGTACAAGTGAGTATATTTGTGTTTCCCATGTCTCCCGCGTCGCAGTACACGTAACGTTTATCCGTTAAGCGTTGGGCAGGGTGGGCTCTTGATGTTGCAGTGTAGAGTGACTGCGTGCTAGGAAAGCGAACGGGTGGTTCGGTAGCAGACGACACGCGACATGCACCCCTACTGCGTTGTTTCGCGCATTGTTTTCACCGCTTCCTGTACAGGGCGCTGCGCGGAAATTGAGCCAAGTGCTCGCTCGTTTCCCTCCGACAGTCGAGCCACCTGTACAGTCGTGATCTTTTTGAACGTGAACACGGGAGCAAGTGGCTTTCTGCACTACGAACGCAGCTATCCAGTGTATCAATATCCATGCCTTTGCCCGGTACCTTGACTTCAAGCACATCAAGTCATCAGAGCGCTTGTTTGTCGTCTGCTACCAGCTTCTATTTTTCTCGGCGGTGACCGCGTTATGACTAAACAGAATTGGGTTGCTTCCAGTTAACTGTATTCCTACTCGTAAGCGTTACCCTAATTACTAATCTCGCAGTCTTTCCATCTATTCCTGCTTCCTCCTTAATTACCAGGAAATAGTTACCTATTTTTTTCTGTCCTCCAGGGTTATTTTAGTCACACAATGCAGAAAAGAAGCAAATAAACATAAACATCCAACCTTTTATTTTGCGCAGCATATGAAGAAATGTATGAAATTGCAATTACTCGCTGCTTGATTCTTTAATAGTGTGTCATATCTCCTTTCTCATCAACAACTGCGGCCATTCCAGACGGTATTGAAGAGTACAGGGCAGGCACGGGGTTACTTGCTGTAAGATGTTCCTCACTCTTGGCAAACAGCTACCCATATCTCGTCCTCAGTCGCCGAATAAATCGGGTGTCGCACCATCGGGTGCCATCGCACCATCAGGTGCATAAATCGGGTGTCGCCTTCATACATTTTCGCAGATGTCATCGTCAGCACCCTCGGCCGGCCAGGAAAACAGATGGACTCTACGGGTTCCTAAGTGCTCTTTCACAATCTCCGCAGTGTGCACCGGCGCATGGTCATGCTGGAACGCAAAGTCAGCATCGGGGAAAGCGGTGTGGGCTTTAGTGGGGAGGCTGTCGTCCAAGATTCCGCTACAGTAGCCCTGCGAAGTAAGAGAGCCCTCGATGTGGTGTGGTGGCCCGAGACCGTGCCTTGAACACCGCGCCCCACACGTCCACGCAGGTGCGTCGGCTCGCGGCGACTACCTACCTGCACATTGGCTGGCTCGTAACTGCATGGAAGGCATATCAAATTTAGTCCCGCACACAAAGTAAAGACCGGTCGGAAAAAAGAATTCTTACCGTGTCCCTCTTGCTCGCCGCACTAGCACGCGTTGGTTTTGACGCGTTCAAAAAGTCGACTCCTCCGAGGAGAAAACTCGACCCCAGTCATCAGAAGTCCACGAGGCGTGCAGTCGTCACGCTTTGTTCGAAGCGTGTGATGACGGGCTTTTCTGCAGCCACGGAACTTCGCTGTCCAGCACACCCGAGACGCCGCCGTATGGTTACAACGAAAGAGCCGACATCCTGCAGCTCCTGCACTTCGGTCGCTGAATGAAACGGGTTATATCCACGACTGCATCTACCGTAAGCGCGTCCTCTTCGTCCGTCGTTGCACTTGGTCGACGCCAATTTGGGGAGGCGGAAATGCGGCCTTCCTTGCGATTTGCTTGGATAATCCTGTAGGCAGTCTTAAGGGCCTCTGCACTAGAGCACCGATGGAGCGCTGAGAATATCCATTGAGCGAGAGTGTGACTATGTCCCACCTCTGTTCTTCCGGAACACGGGCCCAGCTGAGATCGACAGCTGCTCTGACCAATGTGGAAATATGAACGTACTATATACATATACCAGAGAAAAAAGACAATTCTGGATCCGGGCAGTGAAGTGGACGCGCGTATGAAGCGATTTATTGAGGTTTCGGCCGGGGTCCCGCCTTCATCAGACTACAATGCATGGCGTAGGTACAGTTTACATACATGGGCACATCAACCAGATGAAGATATGGTTACATAAAAACCACAAAAAAAATGTGCGAACAGAATGCGTGTCAATCATTCTGACGAACACTTGATACTTGTCTAAACAGATGGCGCTTGCAAACACGTCATTTCAAGATACGCGCAAAATATGAAATTCTAAAGAATTATCAGGTGACAGCAAGAAACGTCACCGAATAGGTGATATGTTAATAATCAAGAACAACAAATGAAAACAAAAGCGAAAAATGGTGACGTGCTAGTAAAAGGGCAAAATAGTGCCGTACTGGTAACAAAGAATGGAAACGAGGGAAGATGCGACGGGCTATGTGGCCAGGCAATTCAATTTTCCAACACTCATTCAAACCAAGCACGCCAGTATGAAACTCATAAAGAAGGATTCATGGGATTCTCTATCATAATTTGAACGAAATCCCGATTCAAGCAACGTGACTTTCATCTTATCAAGTGAGTAGTCAGGGAGATGTACGTGTTTTTAGATGGGTAGGTTGGGCAACATATTAGCGCGGAATTTGCGATTGTTAAAGCGCTATCTAAAAGCCGTTCTGTTTGTCCAATAAACTGTTTCTTGCACAGTGTACATTCAAGCATATATATTACGTTTTTGGAATCGCAGTTGAAATCGCCTTTGATCTTTATATGATAGTCTGAAGCCGTACTAGTGACCTGCTACGATGTACACATGTAGGGGCATACTTTGCATCGCGGTTTTCGGCAAGGAGGGCCTCCGATGGCGTCAGGGCAGTCCTACTTAGATGGCAGTATATCTCGAATACTTCTAGCTCTGCGGTATACTACTTTAGGCGGTTCAGCGAAGATGTCTTTGAGACAATCAATTTGCATTAGAATATTTTGGTGCTTCATTAGTAGATCTGAAACACGCGGGACTGATGAAGAATTGGTTAGGAACAGAATTGTCTGGGGGGAGGGAGTCCGCTTCTTCGCAGTCGACAGAAGCGCCCTACGGTCACGCGTGTCTGCGCGTTTTATTGCGTCGTCATTTAGTTGTGGTGGATAATTGTGTTTGACTAAAGCGTTCTTTAGGGCTGCGCAATTTTTGTTGAAACCCGGATTGTTCAGAGCAGATTCTTTTGAAACGTAAGGCCTGACTATAAGGAATGCTAGTCTTGCAATGTTTAACGTTGTTACTATCGAAGTGTAACTATTGATATCGGTCTGTTGGTCTTTTGTACAGGACAGTTGATAGTTGATCATATAGCACTGAAACGCTGACATCAAGGAAGTTAATATTAGACGCAGAATACGGGTGAGAAAACGATGTGGATGCATGGGCATTGTTAACGTCAGATATGAAGGAAAGCAGCTCCTCTTCACCATGTGACCAAATCATAAAAACATCGTCGATGTAACCAAATTGCTTGTAATACAAAGGTTTAGCGCCCATGTTAGCAAAAAAATTTATTTTCTAGCTCCCCCATAAATATATTGGCGTAGTTGGGGCCGATCCGCGTACCCACTGACGTTACACTAACTTGGACATAGTGTTTACCTTGAAATTCGAAGTTGTTTAGTTCTAAAATTCAGCAAAGTGACCAACGTATACTGTTAATTAGTTCCTCGGGTAATGCTACTTCGTAAGAATTGATGACTGCCCTGATGCCACCTGCATGCGGAATGTTGGTGTACAAGGATGCTAAATCAAGTGCAACCGAAAGGGAGCCTTGAGGAATAGTGAGATCGATAATATCTGACAGAAAGTCAGTGGTAACCTTTACGTAAGACGGAAATGTATAGCTCGGGTACTACTACTGAGGGAATCTGCGTAACTAGACAAATTTTCTCTGACTGCACATATATTGGAAAGGGCGGGATGACCGGGTTGTTTATCTGATGTATTTTAGGTAAAAGGTAAAAGCGAGCGGCAACAGTACTTGGGAGAATGAGAAAATGGGTTTCGTTGTCAGGCACCTTTTTTATTTTTGACGAGATCATGCACCGTGCTTTTGATCAGATTTGTACTGGTCAGTGGGGTCATGATCAAGGCGCTTATAAAATGTCGTATCTGCTAGTTGTCTGCGCGCCTCTGCGGTATAATGGGACTTGTTCATTATGACAACGGTACCACCTTTGTCAGCAGGCTTAACGACGATGTCTTTGCGAGAGGACAGGGTATCTAGAGCTTTCATTTCGCTGGCGGACGAATTACGGTGGAAGGGTGCTTGTTTTTGATACAATTGCAGAACGCCTCGCTGTACTGCTTTGATATACATATCCAAGCTACTATCGCGTTGTCAAAGAGGGGCCCAGCGCTTGCCAGAAGGTAACGTGTTTTTCGAATAGCTCGAATTGGGCCGGTCATGGAAGTATTCGCGTAAGCGTAGGTTAGGGGCGAAATTATCCAATTCTTTCGGCAGTTGAACGTCACTGTGTCCACAGGTAGCTGGACAAAAATTGAGACCACTACGCAGAACACTGCACTCATCAGCTGTTAGTAAAATGTCCGAGATATTAACAATATTGTTCTGCCCTCGACTGATAATTAACCTGATAATTCTTTCGAGTTTCATATTTTGTGTGTATATTCAAATGATGTGTTTGCAAACGCCATCTGTTTAGACATGTATCAACTGTTCGTCAGAACGATTGGCACGCATTCTGTTCGCGCATTTTCTTTGGTTTTCTACGTAAGCATATCTTCATCTGGTTGATATGCGCATGTATATAAACTGTACTTACGCCATGCATTGTATTCTGATGAAGGCCGGTCCCCTGCCGAAACGTCGATAAATCGCTTCGTACGCGCGTCTGCTTCACTTTACATATATCTTCCTCGAAGACGGAAGGTTACAACATGCCCTCGAGTATAATACGCAAGGTGCACCTACAGTGTTTTCACTATGGGATCTCCTTCTGTACAATATCAGACCCACAATTGTATATGCTTTTTGTCAGAATAAACTTCAAACTTCAACATCCTAGCTGCAGGACAAAGAAGGATATTGGAAACGTCGGCAAAACATTACGTAGTTTCAAGTTTGTTCATACGTCGTGTGGAACTTAATTGCAAGTTCAGCACTGTTATCACTCTTTGAGCGTACGGCTCCCTTATTGAGGTACGCGTGCAGTAGAAGACAGACACGTGCTTGCGGGGCGCAATGACGCACGGCGCATGCGCACTGCTTCTCGGCGCTTAACTGAGCTGGCAGTACGAAAAGCCACACACTCCCGTGTTCGCGCTAAAACAGATCGCGACTGTATATGGTCACCCGTGACCGCCTACGTAGAGCTGCTTAACCGCGCCCTCTTTCAAAATCATAACTGCCTCGAATATGTCCCCAATGCGCGTGATTATAAATATCCCCTGGTTTCCAATGCACTCAGTTGATATCAGCACTCTTCCCTCGACCAGCATCAGACATCGGCTTCATACTCGTGACATAGCTACGCAGACGTCACACTTCGCATCCGCCTGATTTGGTGTTTGCATTTCAGAATAGCTTCCGACTGGTGTGCAGCACCAATCTAAAAAATTACGCAAAATGAAACGTGTGCATAAACATGTCGTGAATTTACTCGTTGCATAGGATGAAATTGAACTGCACGCGTCGCCGTTAGCTGCAGAAAATTTTATCATAAAGCTTGGTTTCAAGTATATTCGAACACGTGTCTTCTATCTGCATAAAATTTATCTCGCTGCACAATTTTTTATTCTTGGCGAATCCCCGTTCGGCAAGTTTTCTAATGATGGTGTCACGACAGAAACCAGCAAAAACACGGCAAAACTTAAGAATGCCGGCAATAGTGATTAAATGCGCTTTTAGCAAGTTTTGAGTAGCGTTTCCGAATATGTAGCGAACAGGTTACGTTTTCAACGCGCCGACGTCAAATTCGTCGAAGTCCTGCACTGAAAAGCAGCTGTAGTGCACGTGTTATGCCTATTTCGTGAACAAACGCGTTTTAAACAAAAATCAGCCTAAGATACATATCGCATAGCTGCTACTCAACAAGTTCATTGATCGTAATCACTTCAAAGCAATAGAAAGGATTCCCGTTTACCTTGTCTCTTGGGAAGAGGAACTTGGCCCAGCTGTTCCGTCTCCCCGTCGTTCGAACCATGAGCGTCGGGGAAGTTCTGCAAGTACGAGCACGCAGCATTCTTTCAGTCAAATTGCGCCGCCTTCGAAAAGGCTGCGCCATCACGGCAGAGGCTAAAATTATTCACGAAAAAAGATGAATCCTCTTGCCCTCAGTCCCATTCACCACTGCATGGCAAAATGGCAGCCAACGCGAAATAAAGCCGCGTTATCAGTTCCTGCTACTTCGTCTGGTACAGCGGCAAAAGCAACGTTGAAGCACGAGAATATGAGTCATACAGCTTAAAAGGAATGAACTTATTTTTTTCAACACGTCGACGTCAATTTCAGTGGCGTGCTGCACTGAACTAGCAACTGTATGGATTTCATCTTATGGTTGGGAAGCCTACTTCGCGAGCAGGAAAGCACTTAGCATAGCTGCTACGCGAAATGTTGATTGCGCGTTATTATTTCGAAACATTTGCAAGGATTGGTCTCACCTCGCCTGCTGGAGAAAACGTAGCTTGGCCCGGCTGTCCGTCCCTGCTTCGTTCGAAACACGAGCTACCGGAAAGTCCTACAAAAATGAGCAGCCAGCATTCTTTCGATCACTCTGAGGTCCTTTCGAAAAGTTGTGGCTTGACGTCAGAAGCTTACGCTATTCACGAAAGCATGTGGGCGCTATTGTACGCAGCCACATGCGCTGACATACGGCAAAATGGCAGCCAAGATCCAAGAAAGCCGCAATATCAGTGCAGGTTACATCGCTTGCTATCGAGACGAAGGCCACGTCGAAGTGCAGAGAACTCGCCGAAAAAAAGAAAAAAAAAAGGTGCGAAGGAAACGATACAAAAACGCTGATTTGAACAATGTTAGTCTACCAAATCGGCCAACTTGCCGGCTCGATGAAGGAATTTCGACAGAAAGAGAGAGGGAAACAAACTCTTGCCGCTTGCGATTCTTTAGCTTCTGCCTGACCATGTGATTACGAGCAGAACGAGAGACGAAAGCCTTATCGGTAGCTTGCAGTACATGCGAGCGCGTGGCAAACAGCCTCGTGCGTCACATGTTACGATGCGCCACGGCGAGGTGAGAAAGAAGGAGGACGCCGTAACGTATTTCGCTTGCACCCTCCGTGCATTGTTGATAATTGATGGCTCATTGTGCTCTAATTTTGGCAGTTCCTGTGCGATTAGTTTTGACCCTGCTTATTATACTCGGGCGTTATATTTTGCGATTCAATTATATTTATCAGTTGAAGAGCCTCACCTCAACATCTGTAATGCATGCCTTCTATCTATCTTTCTTTTATTCTTTGCTGTTGATACTGTGAAACACGTTCTTGTGTCCCCTCGCATTTAACTGTTATTTTTGCATTCGCTGCAATTTTGTGCTGACAGTTTTCCAAATGTGTGCTCGAAATGGTCACTGAACTAGCACTTGGGCTACGGACACACGCCGATTATTCCTACCCCGTCAAATAGAACGATGCGCAATTTAGGAACTCAGAACTGTTTAGTCGTTTCTCATCTAGCTGCTGCGGTGAAAACGAAAGCGCATTCACTGAAGTTAGCAAAATATTCTACAATATTTGGATCAGCACAGTAGATAGTTCAAGCGTCATTTCTTATTGCTCAAGAGATGCTTCTGCCTTAGCAGTCGATGCAATTATTCTCTCATCACATGTTCCTGAATTTCGATTAAAGATTAGCGTACGAAGCGTAAAAGAAACCACATGATTATACGTAATATATTAAATAGAAATGAAAAATTCTGAAATAAGTGAGGCAGTGTTTAATAATGGAAACATTTGCGCGCCTTTAACAAGGTATAATAACCAAAATCTGTTTTTTAGTTACTTGTTCAATATGGGGTGCCCAGTGTAGCACCCAGTGGGGTGCACAGTGGTGCCCAGTGTCAAGACTTAGTCCTAAGATTTATGGCTACTAATTTGTTGTATTTGAGTGTTTCCGTGGTACAAGTTCCACTTACTAGGAGTAGTTTTTCGGCTAGATGCTAATACTACATACTTGGTATTTTTGAGGAGTTTAAAACAAGTTTCTTAGTTTGCGGCAGCTCACCTTGAGCGATTTCATTCGCTTCCTGAAGTGACTTTTGGCTAGTAACAACTTTATTTATAGTCCAGCAGAGCTGGACCTTAAATAAAGGGCCTTAGGTCTTTCACGTAGGGACGTCGAGGTGTTGCCTAGCCGCCACATCACGGGGCCTGCTGGACGGCCCAGAGTTGGTCCCCGAGGCTGGGGCTGCGGAAGGCCCACCGCCGCGTTCCGGAGTTAGCACCACGTGGGTTTTTGTTGCAGTCCCAGAGCATGCGCGTTAAAGTGGCTACATCGGTGTGTAAGACCTTGCATATATTTGTCGGGTATGTACTGGCGTAGAGCCTGCTAGGGTAGAGCCGTGTTAGGGTACGCGAGCGTCTGCAGTTGTCTGAGTGCCGCCGCCTACGCCCTGTCCAGTTTGTCGCTGGGCGCAGGGAAGGTTCGCCGAGCCAGGCAGAGGGCCTTGATAATTCCGTTGTAGCCCGTCAAGCAGTCTTTGGTGCTGTCCCGCGGACGACGGTCGCCGGCGCGGTTCGCGAGCTCGCGCGCCTTGGCGTGTGCCGTCTCGTTTCGGTGGCGATGTGTCTCCGATGCATCTCCCACGTGCAACGGGAACCACTGCTCTACTTCCCGCTGGACTTGTCGATTGCTCAGCATTCGGGCCACTCTGCTTGAGATCCATCCTTCGGCGAAGTTACTGACCGCTTGTTGCGAGTCGCAGAGAACCGTCGTGCACGTCGGATCCGTGAAGGCGAGTGCCACCGCCGCTTTCTCCCCGCTTTCTCTTCGCGCTCGCACGCTACACTTGCCGATATGCGCGTCTTGCCACTCCAATCGACGACCGCAACCGCCAATCGCGAGCGTTCTGCGTATTCCGCGGCGTCAACGAACCGTGTCCCCGTTTCGTCTCCGTGGGTGTGCAGCAGAGCTTTGGCACTAGCCATTCTTCTTCCACTGGTTGTGTTCCGGGCGGACGTTCCGTGGAATCGGGTCGACTCTTAACGTTTGTATGATCGCGTTCGGAACCGCAACTTTCTGGCCCTGTGCGTGATGACGGTTGCCGAGACTTTCCATGATCTGTCGTCCCGTTCTCGTGCCCACTAATCTTTCTAGTCGTGAAGTGCGCTGCGCCTCGGCGATTTCGCTAAGCGTGTTGTGAAGCCCGAGCTGGAGCAAGCGGTGCGTGCCGGTGGACTCGGGTAGATCCAGTGCTATCTTGTGCTCTCTGAGGATGAGGACGTTCATCCTGGCTTCTTCCTTGTACCAGTTGCGGAATGCCGCGCTGTACGCAGTATGGCACATGACGAAAGAGAGTACAGGTCTTGTGAGACTCGCCGACGCGAAATTATTAGAGCTGTATCACCCGCGTATAAGACAGAATGAGAAGATTTCAGCGATCTAGGATAATCGTGGATGAATAGACAGAACACTATTTGACCCAGTACCGACCCTTGCCTAATGCCCGTCTTCCCTGCCTTTAGTGAAGATTCCTTGCCTCTAACTACTACGTATTGCTTACGATTTGTTAAACAGCTGCGAAAAAAGCCAAGTGCTTGTTCTCCAATATTATAATCTTGTAATTTTCTCAATGGTGTACAGTGATCTCCAGAGTCAAACGCTTTTCTAATATCCAAGAATACGGCGAGTGCGAAGTACTTGTTAGTGCTTGGTTTATAATTTCTCTTAAAGAGCTTGCGGCAGTTGTAACAGAGTAACCAGTTCGCAAATAGTGCTGTGCGTTTGAAAGTATATGGTATCCATAAAAATAGCTTGTGATGCGCTTTGCAATCAGTTTTTCGAAGAGTGTATTAATACATGATAAAATAGTTATTGTACGGTAGTTCGCTAAGTCGTTTCGACTATCTGCTTCGTGTATTGCTATCAATTTTCAGATTTTGAGCAGGTCAGGATATGCGTTCGATAGAGCGGTTTCATGGAATGAGTTTGCAACCACTAAACCCAAGATGTCGATATTGTTTTTGAGTAAGCTTACAGGTTGGCCATCGTAACCCGTCGAATTATTTGATGGCACAAGCTTTACTGTATCTATCATTTCCGCTGTTGCTATTTCAGAGAAAGCAAATGTGTTTATTTGAGACGGAGGTGAAAATGAAACAAACTCTATCGGTCTGTGGTGGTGCCCATATCAGCAAATCTATGACAGTGGCACTTAATACATCGCTATCGGGAAGTACACTACACAGTTTTAACGCGATAGCGTTAATGGCCCTTTGTCTCATAAAATCCGCTGTCGGCGACTTTTGTTGACATTATGACAGAATTCAGTATTCGCAAAATTATCTTTTTGAATTTCCTTTTGCTTCTATTAGCAACATATTACAATACTATTTCGTATGCTTACGAATTAATGAAAAGCAGAGAGATTGTTTGTGGTCTTGCATCGAGCACGGTAATAATGACTGTCTCTGCTTTGTTTCAGTTTATTGTGCCAATGTTCTTTTTGTTTATTCGCTCAGATTATTGCGTTCATCATCCATGGATATATAAGAATCAAGAAGTACCTGGCTCTGCGATAGATTCGATTTTGTTTACTACAACTGGAAAGTAATAGATTATGTAATTTTTCATATGCTTGGTTGACATCGGCGTGACTGATCTCAGCAAACTTCACCTCTTCTAAGGGTTTCCTAGTTCTCAGGTAGTCCCTCCGTTCTGCCAAGCGAGCTGTTTGAATGCTGATGTTTGTGTTATATAAGTGTACATGTTTATAAGTCGAGGAATGGCTTGGCTTTCAAGAATGACTCCCGATATAACGTTATTTATATCATAGAAGAATACATGGTCAATTATAGTCGACGCGGTCGCTGGGACTCTTGTAGGGTTAGCAATGTGGTTCAGAAAGCCATAGCACGATAGGACATTCTGATATGCTATATTGTGGGGATCGGCAACATTATTATTCAAATATCCACATAAAATCACCTTGTTACATGTGTTTGTGGAATTTGCTACGATTCTTTCAAGTTTATCCAAGAATGGCGGAAGTTTTGAGTCTGACGGCCTGTACATCACTCCAATATTGAGCATGCGTTCGATCCGTACAAAAAGCGTCTCGTAGTCGCCAGTTCTCGACTCCGTGACATCCACTTTCTTATATGTTAGTTCCGATGACGGGTACGGTGCCACAGCACCACCTCTACATTCAAGAATCATTGGGAGGGACAGAAAGTTGTAACTGGCATGTTTAAAAATTCTCATTCTTCTAACCAAGCTTCTTATAGAGCTACGATTTTGTAGCAAAATTTAAGCCCCGCCTGTAACGACAATAATGAATCACGATTGCTGCGCAAGTTTCTGATGTTACAATGCAGGATATGAAGTTAGTGCGAAACCAAGCAGAATTGTTCGTAGGGCGAAATACACACAATGAATATAACTTCAGACGCCACACGTACAATTCCGTCCCACAACTTTCGCAAGGTCATTTATCGCTGCAATGTGAATAGCTCTCGAATTTTTCTTGCCTTCGTTGCAAGAATTTTAGACTCGGCGATCCACTTGAACATTCAGTCCTTTTTATTTCTGTCCAAAGTGCTCATTGAGAAAACACGGCATCACTTTCAGAGAATCCTATTCCATTGGCCACGAAACGCCTTTTCTTTGTTGCAATTTAGACGGTTTTATGCTTTGTTTGCGATATGAACCTCAAGGTGACGTTGCTTTTGCTTTCTTTTATTGTGTCAGACGACGTCAATGTCTGACGATATAATACTGACCACTGCTCTGTCTCCAGTTTCTCTAACCACTTCCATCAGCAATTCGTTCTGGTTCTGTGGGATTCCATTTGTCTCCACATTATATTTCCTTGTGCTTTGCTTTAGTTCACTAAGTTCTTTCCGTGTGCTGGCAGCGACTGTGCCAATCCTTTCTTTTCTGCATTTGAAGTAGCACGCTCTCGCTTCAAACTATCCAGTTCTTGTTTAGTCACCGGAAGCACTTCGAAAGTTTCATTCGTATACGCGACACTGTTTCACGACAATTTATGCCAGTGAAGGCTTGAACAGCTTTTTGATAGTGTGCTGCTGCTTATCAATCAATTGGACAATCCGAGTTTTTCAGTGAAGAGAGAAAAATTTACACACCTACGAAATATTCCAGGTACGGGTACCCAGTGGTTGCTTCGATGCGCTTTCGACCAGGTTCCTCGCTGTAATGAATGGCTGAAGACGAGTCACCAGATTACACAGCCTCCCAGTCCAGCGGACGCTGCACCACACATGCGCTTGAGTCGACTCCGCACGGCGATTGATTCCTTGCTGAAGCCGGAAGGCTTGATTCTTGTCGTGACAGCAACCGGCATACGCACGTGTTGCTCCTCGGAATGCGGACACTGCAACACATTGGAGATACGATTAAGGCTTGCATCGATGCACATTCACCTGGGCGCTTGTTAAAAAAAAGAACAAAGGTTGCGTCAGTGACCTAAAACCACTGGCTAGAAAAGAGGCTGGTCTACAAGGTAGTGATTAAAATTACAGAGGAATGCCCTCTGTTTCATCTCGGTAGCATAAATCAACCAAAGGTACAGATCGCATAGCTGCTACACAAAAAAGTTCACTAAGCGTGATTGCTCAACTTCAAAGCAATAGAAAGGATTGCACTCATCTTCTCTCCTGGGAAACAGAACTTGGCCCGGCTGTTCATCCCCTAGTTGTTCAAACCATGAGCGACGGGGAAATCCTGCATGCACGAGCAGCCAGCATTCTTTCAGTCAAATTCTGGGACCTTCGAAAAGGCCGTGGCCTGACGGCACAGGCTCAAATTATTCACGAAAACAAATGAATCGTTTGTGCCCAATCGCATGCACCAATGAACGACAAACAGGCAGCCAACGCGAAAGCAAGCCGCGTAATCAGTGCCGGCTACACCGCTTAGTACTGTGCCAAGGGCAACGTTGAAGTACGAGAAAATGGCCGCAATCACAAAACGCGATGGGAGCGAACTTATTCTTTCAACACTTCGACATCAAATTCAGCGGTGTGCTACACTTGACTGGCAACTGTATGGATTTATATCTAATGGTAGATAAGGCTACTTCGCGAGCAGGAAAAAGAAAGTTTTACAGCAAAACAGGAGTGCAAAACACTTAGCATAGCTGCTGCGCGATATGTTGATTGTGCGTAATTATTTCAAAACAGGAGCTAGAATTGCTCTCACCTAGTCTGCAGGGAAATATAGCTTGGCCCGGTTGTCCGTCCTCGCGTTGTTCGAACCATGAGCCACGAGAATGCCCTACAAAAATGAGCAGCCAGCATTCTTTCGGTTACTATGTGGTCCCTTCGAAAAAGCGGCTTGATGCCAGAAGGTAAAGCTGTTCGCAGAATCAGGTGTGCATTCTTGCAAGCGACCTCGTGCACCGACAAAGGTCAGAATGGCAGCCAATGTCAAAGCAAGCCGCGATATCAGCGTTGGCTACATCGCCCGCTATTGCGGCGAGAGCAATGTCCCAATGCAAAGAAGTTCCCGACATTAAACAGCGCCAAATAAATGAAGAAAAAGACGCTGATTTGAACGATGATAGCCTATCAAGTCGCGGAACCTGCCCTTTTAAGAAAGAAATTGCGATAGAAAGATGGGGCCAAACAATCTTTTGGCACCTGTGATTATTGAGCGGGCGCGTTACCTTGCGATTACCTGCATACCTAAAGACATAGGCCTTCTTCGTTATGTTGCAGTACGTAGTTGCAGTTTATATTTAAAGTTATACCAACGTCCTCATTTAAGATACCCGAAACAAGATGAATCCAAGGAATTAGCTCTTACGAAAACTTCGCTCGCATGCTGCCATTTTCAAATCAGTCTGGTTGACAGCGCGGGAAATCCAACGAAGACGTTCGACTTGGACGATGGCGACAGAAAGTCTGGCGTGAAATCTTTTAATGCGGCACATACGACACTCTACTTTTGCCTCAAGAGTGAAATAAATGAAAGCTTTTAATATCGCAGATAGGCCGCACTATATTCGCCGTAGGAGTGGATTAGGTTATATGCTATCGTTAACCCTTTTAAGTGGTCATGAATGTTGCTATGCCACGGAAAGTGGAGCACAGCCGGAAGCGAGACAACGCGGACAGCGCTGCCTGCCGTCTATGTTGCCTGTAACATACTGCACTCGGAATACATGTGGATGGCTCACCTTTACAAGGACTACCGGCATCTTAGGGTGAAAGAAAAATACATGCACTCTGATATGCTAGTAAAATATAACTTTAGCAATGCTGTCACTGTGTTTGCGTCTTGCTGGCGCCTGCGTTGCTGGTTTTGATATTGTGCGCCCAGGTTAAAGCGCGGCCACACAGATGTGCAAGTTGCTCTTCCCGAACGGCAACGTATGAACGGAGTGTTCGTTTTGCCCTAGCGAGATGCTTGCATGCTCCACACATAAATGGATGGGTCTGTATACAGGTTAAAGACCACCCAGCCGCCAACTACACCAACTAGGCGTTAGGTTCGTCGGACAACTGCAATAAAGTTCAGCCCCTATTCGAGTAAATTTCTCAGGGCGCCATATTTCTTCAGCGTTTTAAGAGGCACACTCGAAGAATAAGAACGCACCTCCTCCGAGGTATACGTCTTTGGCGATTTCTGGATGCATTTGTCGGCTGGTAGCCGCTTTGGAAAGGTCGTTCTAAACAAAGTTTCTGCGATGCCGTATTTTATAACATATAGTTCACACTGGGACGCTAGCAGTCCGAAAAGAGCAGGAACTCAGCAATAGTTACTAAATAAATCATAACTATACTAAAGCTCTTACTAAAGAACATTCTGATCGACCTTCTTTGATACAAATGTACTCTTTTTGACCAAAGACAGAAGGCGGACAAGTTGTTTTTATTTCCCCTAATATGTAACTGCGTTTATGGATTATGGGGTTAATTAAACAAGATATCGCTTGGATATAATAGGCTATTATGGAGTAACAACTAATTTACAAAATTTAATTTACCCAATATATAATGGCTGCCTAAATGACTTAAGGGGAAGTTGTAATTACACAGTAGAAGTAAGCCTACGCTTAAAGTGAAACAGTTTATAAGAAGCATTGTGTCTTGCAATGTTTCGCAAAATGCTGACCTTAATATATGCGACCACATACACTGCTGCCGCAGCAAATTTACCGCAGTGTATATTTACGCTAGTCGTTGGAACGCATTCACTGCAATAGCAAAGCATTTCCCTGCACCTTCCGATTCTCGAAGGTGGTGCGGCCACATAATTTCTGGCAGAGGATAGCGCTTTCAGTCCTAGCTGACAACTCTGATATTACACCACGCAATATAAAAATATCTTTTTTTTTTCACAGAAATTCAGTTTCACTTGTGCGCCTGAACTTTATGAACAAGTACTCCACATGGAATTACGTGCATTGCTTTGCGTTACACTGTAGTTACTGTATCAATAGTTATTGACTGTTGTTGACCACTTCTATGAAGTTTAACTAAACCCCCGTTTCCTTTTTTTCTTTCTTATTATTACGAATCGGAAACAGACGTCGCCGAGTAACACGGAATTAAGGCAGCGAACAATACTTTACCGACAAATAAACTAAGCGGTTCTTTGTCGTTGTTTTTCTAACGCACTGCTTCTCTTGCATTCCTTTCAAAAATCACTCATTTGCATAATCCTCAAACTTCAGCTGAGTAGATACACGGGGTACATTAATCAAATTCACGAACGTTTGCAACCTCAGAGGCACCGAATGCATAGAGCTCATATTCCTGCGTCCAGTAGATTACCAAATGGCAAAGCTTAGCAACTGCATTTAAGAAATGAGACATGACAAAAATAAAGGGGGAAAAAATTCGAATAGTACTCGCCGTCGACAATCTGGTTCCGCCCATGGCCGGTAGTGCTCAGGTCCTTACACAAACGCCAGCTGGAATCCGGAGCTTCTCGAATGCTCGTTTCGTCTTGCGCTGATGCTGCCGATTTGTCTCCTCGTAAAACACCGTTAAACACACACACAAAAATAAAGTACTTACATCCCCGAAGGCAAGGTTGTGGACCGACGCCCTCCGCTGTTCGAACGCCATTTGCAAACTGAGTGGACGGATGTTGCCAAGCGAACCCAACTTCCGGCAAGCTCACTAAAAAAATATAAAAAAGTAGTAATTCCATGGGTTTTACGTGGCAGAAAACAATCAGGTTATGATGCAGCTTATTTTTTATCACCGTCGTCGTGAATGCAATGCGTGGTATACACGAGCGCTCTTGCATTTCGAACCCATCGGAATGCACGCCCGCATTGGGGATCGAACCGGCCACCTTCTCCACAGCAGCAGACGGCCTTAACCACTGCGCTAACGCCACTGGTGCTCCTCCCGCTTTTATTTGTTGAGAATAGCGTTCCTGAAGACCTTTCTGGTGGTGTTATGTGGTTCAGCGTAAGAATTACCGTCATAAGGGCGTGGAAGCAAACAAAGCGCGCACAAACGCACGCAAACATTCCTCGAGGCCGTATAATAGCGCCATATCCAGTGCGAACAATTTCAACTTTGTTAGTCAATTACGCTTCCGCAAGAAAAGAGAAAGAAACACCATGTGTGTGAAAGGTAGCCTGCTAAGCCAGAAAACACGCACAGATGAAAGACGGGTGTGGTGCACGCGCCATCTTGCCTTGACGTCATCACTTTTCGTTGGCACGTGCTCGGGCTTAGTTAATGTTTTCATCGGTAATTATGGACAATATCGCATTCTAGAAGAGCCAATGAATGAACTCAGAAAACGTTAAGACGTTTCGATGAGCCAGAATGGTCCAAATAGCAAAACAATATTTTGAAATCCGTGACGTCACGCTAATGTATGGCATGACGGCGCGAAATCTGAAAAAAGAAAAGAACTTAGAACTACATTTTCTCTTCTAATACTCGACCTATGAGCGGAAAATTACATTCAATAGAATTTTTTAACGAATGCTTTATTCGTCTAAACTCATTTTAATGTTTGTCTTTGGCGTCCCTTTAAACAGTCATCGTTACGGTACGTCATACAGGCAGTATCATCAAATCTCCAGAGGGCGTGTCTCTATAAACAGAAAATGGGCTTTGATTTGAATAACGCTTTTTAATAAGATACACGGTGTGAAATTGGAAGAAAAAGATAGACAGCGTGAAAGAAGTTTGCTACTATTTGAAAAAAAAAATGTACATACATTAAAGAAGAGGCTCGTAGTACATCCTAGGGATTGAACCACGGTCCGGCTAGATACCAGCGAGACGCGTTCCCGCAGCGCCATGAAAGCGTATGCCGGTGACGCTTCTAGCATTGCTGACAAGTACGAATGCTTTCTTTCTTTATGAAAATTATCTTTAAGCCCCGATCGGACTTTCAAATGTTTCGCAGTGGATGGATTTTCGCAGCGTGCTTAACATAGCTGCGTACCATTCTCGCAACGCCAGGTAGGCTTTCTTGCCGACAGAACCCAGTGTGATTCTGTCCGCATTCGAACCCGGTACCTTACGGTGCCGCAAGGGAACGGCGTAGCCACTGCACTACCGAGGCGGATGAAAGGAGCCTCGCTCATTTAGGCTTCTTTCCGACTTTTTGCGGTTGGCTTAGACGCTGCTACGCCACAAGGAGCAATTAGGGGGAAGGCTATAGATTCCTGATACTATTTATTGACGTTATACAAGGAGATCTTGGGGCACGAGTGCGGCGCAGGCGACTTGGCTCTTGAACACAACACAAAGTTGCAACGTACGACACGTAAAAATTAACGTGCAGATACAACAAGGTTGCCTTATCCCATACAATTCGAAATGGCAGGACGACATTACAAAGGCGCGTTTAAAGCAAGAATGCGAGGAACAGTATCACATGAGAAACTCTCAAGCAACGAGGTCAATTTAGACCACCCGAGGTCGACCCAAACTACGGATACGTGTGCTTTCGCTAAGGCTTCAAACGGAATCCTTCCCGCGCAGTTGGCATTCGAACCTGCGACCTCGTGCCCAGCGGCAGCCGCTTGAATGAAGAAAACGTTCGCTCGTAAAAGCTATCCTGAGCTGTCGACATGGAACCGGCTATCCCGGACACTTCACAAAGTGCCGTCTTCAACGAGTTGAGCGAAAGATCGTAACCGAGCGTTTTAATACACGCTCACTTTCTTTTTTCTGCTTTCCTGTGTAACGCGTACGGCATTGCTACTATCCACTGACCGGCAACATTCGAGAGTCCTTCAAGAATAGTGGCGAAAGGAATTTTGTAAAAAAAAAAACTTACAAAGCTAAAGGAAACACAGCATCGTGGACTACTTCTACATTGAGCACACATATGGGCAGGCCCTTTTTTTTTTTTCATTTCACGAGAACATGGTACGCGCGCATTAGTCCGAGTAACCTATCGCATGCGGTGGTACGCGTGTTTTTGAAAGCGATCCTCACAAAAAGAAGGGAAACAAAGAAAGAAAGAAAGAAACTAGCAGACACGTGCGACTTTTTGATTCAATTTACTCAATTACTGCGCACAGAACTCTTGCGAAGGCCAACGCCTGCTTCTCTCCATTTGTGATATACAGCAGCGACCGCGGGAACGTGCTCGAAGCTTCTCTCCCTTTTACGCGTGAATGTACAGGCCCCAAATTTGCAGATTTGCGATGTGGGTGTATTAAGCTAAGTGATAAGAGTTGGCACAGCGTCAACAATCAGTTCAGCGGCGCAGCTGTCACGGCGGATGATGACGTAGATAACAGGTGATCGGCGCTGTTGATGACGTCACCGGCAAAGGCAGCGTCGCGCGGAGCGGATGGCTTCAGCGCCCGACATAACTCGGCCTTCGGAAAGGCACGTGATCAATTTTGTATCGGCGCTTGGAAAGAAATGAAACTACGTTCACGCGAAATACGCGTTTACTTGGTAAATCAGGGGAGGGGGGGGGGGGAATTCGTATTTCTTTCTTTTTTTCTTTAATGCTCGTTTCTCGCCTCACAGTCGCCATGCCGAAACCCTTTCTTTCGTACTGCGCATCGTTCTGCGTAGCGCGATAAATCCACTTAGCCGAGAGTGACACTATCGAGAAAGAAATTCAACAAGAGCGGACCCTGTTATAGAGTCCAGCAGCCGAATAGACTGTAGCGCGCTAAGCCGCCGGCATCTATACCTGAACCACACTTCCGGTTTCCGTTTCGGGCGCGCGCGTTTTGAACGCTAGCTGGTACGCCTCACACCGGCTGCCTTGATATAGGCGCGGCGGTTCTTTTTTTTTTTTCGCTTCTACTACTCAGCCTCGCGCGGTCTGTGCGCAATCGTTTTATCATCTTCGGTATCTGCCCACGTCTGGGGAGTGCTTAAGCCTGCTTAACCTCAACCGCGGGTCGGGCCGGCATTGCACTACCTCCGGCATCGGCCCACGTGTGAAAAAACTGTTGGTCTATGTCCGCGGAGACGAGATCTGCCAGAACACTAGCCACAAACAGTTTCGCTGTAAAAATGATTGCGAACGTTTTTTACAAGCCTCCATCGAATCTGTGCCACGTGAAATTTCATAAGTTAGACGCAACACGCCTTGTGAAATCAGGAAACGTTTATTTTGCTCCATACGAATGCTCGTTCCGGGCTTTCTGTGCGTTCATCCAACGCTGCGGCACCAGGTAAGCAGCAGTAGTTGCCGTACGAAGCTCCACCGGACGGCATCGGCTGAAAAAAAGAAAAGTAAATTACAAGCATGTGTCATTTTAGTATTTAGACCTTATGAAAACGAGGCGTAGGGCGAAACACGCGAACGTAGTGAATTGGCGGTATTACAAAAAAAAAAAGAAATTGAGGTTTGCATACATCATCATCATCATCATCAGCCTGGTTACGCCCACTGCAGGGCAAAAGCCTCTCCCATATTTCTCCAACAACCCCGGTCATGGGTTTGCATACACGGCGTCGAAAATACCCGACTAGTCCCAAACAGTACCATTAAATATGAAGAGAGCATTTGATTTACAAGCATCGGGATAGTGGCGGGGAGGCATTCCCAGGCATTATTTCCTGTACTTCAAGAGCAAAGACACGCGGGCGATTGCGCGTTTCCATAACAACTTGGCCTCCGCCGACGCGATCGTGCGCTACGTACACAGAGGTGGCCCAATACATGCTTGAAAATTATGGGGATTTACGTGCCAAAACCCCTTTCTGATTATGCGGCAAGCCGTAGTGGGGGACTCCGGAAATTTCGACGACCTGGGGTTCTTTAACGCGCACCTAAATCTAAGTACACGGGTGTTTTCGCCGCCATCGAAATGCGGCCGCCGTGTCCGGGACTCGATCGCGCGACCTCGTGCCTAGCAGCCCAACACCATAGCCACTAAGCAACCACAGCGGTTTCCCTTAATACAGGCTTCTCAGCTAAGACCATGCTAGACGCTCGCAGAATGCCTTCTACTCGCACTGAAGACAAATGCGTGGGTGCAAAGCCTCTTATGCAGTCGTTCAGAAGACAATTTCGGAATTACAAATTATTTTTTTTTTAAGTTTCTCGGCGTTCTATTTTGCGCGTTCTGCCGGCGCAAGCAACACACTCGCGTTTGTTGTCACCCTAGGCAATCGCTCGTCGCGTTTTCAACAAGCGTGAACACTGAAAGAAGGTGTATGGTGTTGCGGGGCGATAAAAATTGCCACAAATTTGACCCACTAAGATTCAGTATACGCCAAACTAACTGTCACCACGGCCGAGCTGCTTTTCGCTAAGTGCGCCAGAACGGCAGACGCGGCGAACGTTATACCAAAAATAACGAACTTAATCATAGTGATGTTGGTGGTTAGAGAAAGCGTCGCCAACTTGTCCCAGTAAGATTCAGTACACGCCAAGCTAACTGCGTCACACGGCCGAGCTGCTTTTCACTGTCGCAAAAATCGAGTGCGGCGAGCGTGCCCAAAAAAACTACCCAAATAAGTTGCAGCAAAGTTATGGTCCATAGAAATCTTCACAAACAACTCCCCAGCGCGAGTCATTAACTGATGTAAACTGCGCCAGTATGGCCGCGCTTTGTTCCGCTAGCTGTGCCACAAGTATCGGTACGTGCCGCAAGCCCAATCGCTTCAAATACGTCGCAGACTGTCAAGCACAATTTCTCAGCATGCCGTAGTCCATTAGGGCAGGGGTGCTGTGTCGAAGCGAAGAAGGAACGTAAGAATACGCCGAGATCCCAACAAACCAGTCACATAGAAAAAATAATAATAATAAAAGGGACGGGTCGCCGAACAGGACACCTTTACACGCGCAGCCGCCTTCGCTCGCCTCGGTGGCGTGTCTGGCATATGACGCAGGCATCTGGCTCATCTGGCGTGCCCTTAGCTTGTCGCTAAGTGACGCAAAAAAAAAAATAGGTCGCAAAGCATTACTTCATTTGTACACAAACCTTTGCAGTTCTTGCAAGAAGGAATGAAAGAACTATGTTTGTTGACTTCATTTGACTTTTTCTTTAGATGCTCGCGGCAGCTAACGAACGGCTCCAATTATTGCACTATCCAAGCGTGACGTAGTTCCTGTTGCCAGTTTCAGCCGAGTGTCCATTCTTGTCGAATTTCTTTCTCTATGGTGACACATTGCTCTTATCCCGCGGCTAACAACGGCTGACTAGGTGGGCGTGTAGTAGTGGCTATAATGCACGACTTCGAGTCACGTAAGCGCTGGTTTGATTCGTTACACACACGCGCTTTCTTCAATTTTCTTTTATTTATTCAATATCATTCGAAATGTGCTTCAACTGGTTAACAGACTAAGCGCATGCAATAGCTGATAAAGCGGTTCCTCTCAGTAACGCTAAGTTTTTACTGGGAACGACAGTTACAAGTTATCAAATGAGCCAGTCACGTTTACCCGTTTCCTACAGTCATCAGCTGAACCTGGCGCCCCCCAGCACATCCGTCACCCGAAGTAAAAAAATAAATCCCGTAATTGAGCATATACCCATATCCACGATACGTACGCGACGCGCTGGAATCGAACCACTAACCTCGCCTTCACCTTATCAGGCAGTTTGATCAACGTTCGTCGAAACCACTCGGCCCAAGCTGGAACAGTCATTTCGAATCACCAGCAGGCATCATGAGTTTATCTGGAGACTGCTTTACGAAAACAGCAATTTCGAAACAACAGTGCGACGAGTGCAAGGACGAGCAATACGCACTTTTTCTCGCGTTGTTACGAACCAAGTAAGCCGCTGTCTTCCAAGTTAAATTTTACCTTTTGATTCTTTACGGGAGTTGAAGTTGCGTTTATAACATAACACAGAGCGAGTCATTTCATGTTTCATTACATTCCACAACGTCTCACAAAGAAACGAGTTTTTGACGCTTTAAATCTTCTACCAATAAAATGCATACATATAGCAAACGTCTGCTAGTGTTGATTGGAATTAAAGTACAGAATAGATTACCACATGAAATTAGGATTTCACAGAACTTATTCGGATAACTAAAGGAAAGTACTATTTTTACGTATTGTTTTCTGCTTCCCGGGTACTTATGTTTTGATTTTGTCAATTCCTGTGTCATCATATTCAACCTTGTAGACTTACGCATATTGTCAAGTGTTGTATGCTGCTATTCTATACATTTATCAGCTGAAGAGCCTCACCGCGACTGCTGTGCTGAGCTGTGCTGCCTCAAGGACTGCAGAAGTCAGTGCCAACCTTTCCCTTCACAAAAAACTGCTGCTCTCTCTTTCTGTAACGTATCTTTTTACCACTTGTTTCTCCTCGTAATTAACTCCTATTTCTGTATTCTCTGTATAATTGTACAGACACTTTCTCAGGTGTATTTTTACCCGTACCAGCTTTTGGCCATGGGACCACACATATGTTGTATACTGCCTGCTCAAATAGAGTGATGCGCAATAAAGAACTCAAAACTTTATCGTCGTTTCTTGACTAGCTGCTGCAGCGAAATGAAAGCGGGATTCCCTGAAGTTGGCAAAATCCCTACAACATTCCTACCGGCAGGGGAGTTTGTTCAAATGCCGACTTCTTCATATTCATCTATCGAATAATGCGGACATGAATCTTCGCGCGAGATGCATCTATATATTGCCCTAACGACGGAAATTCACCTAGAACCCACACTCACCCGACACGCGAGCTGTATAGCAATGACACGCGTTGTTGCCGCGAATTATTCGATGCGGTGATCGCGGACAGCTTCTCTCCTCGCTCGATGCGCGGGTATGTTGCTGTAGTTGTGGACAGCACGTCTTCGCTGTTCGCAAGAAGGTCGATGGGAGGCCAGCTGGCGGACGCTCGCCGCAAGCTAATCGCCGTTCTCGTTGCTTTGCTTGCTTAACACGCACACGCGTAACTATTCCGTCACGAAGTTGAAATGGACGCATAACACAGGTGACAGTTAGTGGACGACAGCGCCTGGCCCACACGAAAGTGGCTACATTCAAGAGATATCTCCGTGTCCGTGCCCCACGTGGTCAATTGATAAGTTGGTCGCGCAGTTGTGCGTATCATACTTCAGATTAAGCGAGCAATTTGCGTATCACACTTCAGAACGCACTGCCGCGTGACAGCTGCCTTGGACTGAACAGATTAAGCGAGCAATTATGCAATGCAGGTTGAATAAAGTGTGCGTGCGCGCGCGTGTGTCAGGAAAGTGGGTTCCATTACGGATAGTGATAGGACAGCGGTGCTCACATCACTTCATCACTTCAGGCAAATTTTGAACACTAGGCCCTTCCGTTCCCTTCCTTGGTATCGATGTCGGCGTGAGCGCAAGAACTGGCGGGAAGAGCGAACACGCAGCTTAAGTGGAAGCGAAGGCATGAGAATCGCCGACGAAATGCGCAGTGTAGTGCTTCTCACTGGGACTATGCATCGGCTGCACTGCAAGGCGTGCGGTTTACCACAGTCACAGACCGTGGGAAAAACAGAGCAGTTTGGTCAAAAGCAAAGCCTCGCAATGGATAAGTATGTCCTGTCCGCAAACATCTATATCCCAGTCCTTTCACCAAAATATTACCCACTCTGGTGACCGTCGTTCAGATGTCAGTAGCTTCGCGGTAAATTATTACAGCGAAGCCTGCAGTAATTATTCACCCTCCCTCACTTTTCTTTTATTATTTTATTAAACAATACAAGTACTTACATGCAATATATACTAAGCATTGGCTTCACTGCGAGTCAATTCCTTGCAAGTAGTCGGCTTCACTACAGCACAGACCGTGGGAAAAAAAATTGAGGCTTGATTTCGCGAAAGATAAGCCTCGCAGTGTGTAAGCAAGGCCACTTTCGAAAGTTTCGTGCCACTAAACGTTCTCCCCGTCATCCTTTCCTCGGGCCTCGCCCTCCTGTTGACCTCGTTGCTATTGGACTATGCCTTAAGTCACGTGACACAACGCTTTCTTTCTTTTTCTTCTTGTTAAAGTCGTTTCTTTGGCTGTGGACGCTATGCAGCTTCACTAATGCGTGGACATGATTCATCCTACTGCTGTACCTCGGGCTCTGCCAGCCACAACGGCGTGATAGCCAGCTTAAAAGGGTGCTACGTCACGTTATGGTTGCAGTCCAATAGGAAGGAGCCAAATAGGAGAGCGTGCGGCGGGAACAGGAGAAAGAAGGAGAGAAGGCGCATTGGCGCGAAGTTTGAAATAGTGTAACTGCGTACGTACAGAGGGGGGCTTCAGATCTGCCCGAAACGGCGTAAAAATTTTCACACGGTCTGTGCTGTGGTGAAGCCTACCTCTTGCTACGCTTTATGTTGCTATACACCCGACATGCCGAAGCGCAGTTTTTCCTCAAATGACGTGGAACTTTTTTTTTTATTCGCAAACTTTATTATATGTACAGCAGTGAAGGCAACGCATAATTTCGTATGTCGTTGGGGTCTTTCTGACGTTATTAAATTAGTGTTTATGGGAAGCTTAAGGTTAGGTCCAGCTCCTGTGCACATGTTGCAACATAATTAAATGGTAAATACATAAATGACTCAATTTTTTCAATAGCCCGTTGACTCGTCCGAGCCACTTAGTGGTATGCTTATAACACCATCTGAGTGATGGAGTATTAGAGATCAAGGCCGCTATCTTGTACACGTTCGAAAAGCCGACGTTCGATTTCGCCTCGCGCGATTGTCCAGGCTGCGCCGATATCGCGGCCTAGGCCAGTCTAGTCCAATCGCGTGAGGCGAAATCGAACGTCGGCTTTTCGAACGTGTACACGATAGCTGCCCAACACTACGATGCGCATCAAGTACAATCATTTCTCTCTCTCTCACACACACAATAAAAAAAGTCGCGTACGTGTAAACATGTCAAATATATAATTATTTCAAGAAACATAGAAAACGCTGGAATCGAACTACTGACCTCGCCTTCACCTTATCAGCGAGTTTGATCAACGTTCGTCGGAACGACTCGACCACGGCCGGAACAGTCTCACCGGTCTACCAGCAGGCACATATACATAATCTTGCGCTCGATCTAGCAACCACGTCAAGATATCAGCCATCTTGGTACATTTTTTTTTTCTTCGTTGCTTTGACTGTAGCCGCTGTAGCGAGGTAAAAGCGGATTCATTGAAGTTCGCAAAGTCTGTCCAACGTTCCGATCGACGCAGTAGTTTGTTTCTGAACTCTTTACCTGCCGTGGTGACATATTGGCTTTTGCGCTGTGCTGCTAAGGCCGAGCATGCGGGATCCAATGTGGGCCGCGGCGACCGCATTTCGATGGCGCACGAAATGAAAAAGCGCCCGTCAATCGTGCATTGAGTGCAAGATAAAGAACCCCAGGTCGTCTAAATGAATCAGGAGTGCTTCACTACGACGTGCTTCATAATCGTAGGTTGAATTGGGCACGTTGCACCCCAGAATTTAATAATTTGACAGCCGTCCTTCATTGCCTAAAACGCCCCTCTATATGTAGACGGTCTCCACTCCCAGAACGCCACAGTTAAACTTCGCCAGCGAATTAGGAAATCATATTCTTTCGTAAAGAATAGCAGCACTCATTTGCGATGCAGAGTAAGATACGTACAATAAGTTACCTATGGCGCTTCCCTTTGCAAAAAAAAGTTCACGCAGAAACTGCTCCGGGAGTTCCCTAAGTACGCTTAACCATTGTGCCACTTGCTCATCTCTGCGCAGCTAGGTGTCAATGTCAATGTCAGTCAGTTTTGGGGGCGGACCAAGTCAACTCTGATAGAGGGCCAGGTCGGTTTTGAACTTGGGCCATCTCAATTTTCGAATTGGACAAAGTAAATTTTTCGGGCGGGCCAAGTCTATTTTTGGAGTGGATCAGGGACGGTTTTGAAAATAGTTCAATTGTCGAATTTAGCAAACTAAACTATTTGAGTGCGGGCCACGGGGTCCGTCCGACGGTCATAGGTAAGGTTTCGGTACCATCGTATATGCTAACGCCGGACGGACGCCGGATTTCCCGCTTCGAGGAACCCATAATGCTTTCGGATTAATAAGTATATCCTCTCTGCTATCCTGTATATTCCAGTCCTTTCCCTCCCCTATTATCCACTCTGGTGATCGTCGTTCAGGTGTCAGCAGCCCACGGTAGATAGCTACACCACGGTCTGCAGTAATTTCCCGTTTTCCCTCCTTTTATACTATTTTTATGCTTTAATGAATAGTACAAGTACGTACATTTTATAGTATGTATCGGCTCCACTGCAAGACAGGACACTGCAAGTAGTCGGCTTCACTACAGCGCAGACCGTGGGAAAAAAATTTGAGGCTTGATTTCGCAAAAGATAAGCCTCGCGCTGTATAAGCAAGGCCAACGTTTAAAGTTTAGCGCCACTGAACCTTCTCCTCGCCTTTCTCCTTTCCTCGTGCCTCGCGCCCCGTTCTCCTCCTTCCTATTGGATTACGTTTCACGTCACGTGACTCCACGCACCTTTTTTTTTTTCTTTTTAATCGCCTCTGTAGTTGCGGGCGCCGCACAGCCTTACTGCTTCGTGAACATGAGTCATCGTACAGCCGTACTTACGGCTTTCCCGGCCACAGCGGTGTAGAAGCGTGCGTAAAAGGCTGCTATGTCACGTGATGGTTGTTGTCCAATGAGAAGGAGAAATATAGGAGCACATGCGGCGGGAACAGGAGAAAAAAAAGAGAGAATGTGGATTGGCGCCAAGTTTCAAATCATGTAACTGCGTACGCGCAGATCAGACCGAAACGGCGTAACATTTTTTTCCCACGGCCTATGCTGTGGTGAAGCCTGCCTCTTGCTATATTTTGTACTGCGGTACACTCAACATACCGAAGCGCACTTTTCGCTCAAACAACATGGAGTTTTCCCCTTACAAAAAACAAAAAAATGAAGGGAAATAAACTCTGTATGAGCGACAGCCCACACGTGATAAACGCAAACGAGATGCGCCCGGTAATGCTGTTCATCGGAGTCGCCGCGCTGCTCTACGAGAACAGTGACGGTGTGTGGGGCCGGCTAACAAACTCTCTAGAGGGAGCCTCACCACACGCGAACTATGAATCATTGTTCGCATCAGCTTCACTGTAAGAAGATGATCGGCTTCACTATACCACAGACCACGTGGAAATATAGTTTAGGCATGTTTTCTGCCGAATGCTAAGCCTCGCATTGAATAAGTAGCGGAATCGTTATAAGTTTTGTGTCAGCGCACTCGCTCTTCGCTTTTTTTTCTTTCTCTTCTTTTTTTTTTCTCGTTCGTTGACTCGTTCTCCTTCTTCCCGTTGGATTTCACTTGTCACGCGTCGCCAAGCCCTTAAGTTGTATCGCCACTTTGAACGCGGGCACTGTGCGGCCTTGCTACAGCGTGCACATGATGGAAGTAATGAAAAACAGGGAGGTCAGCCGGATGTGCCTCCGGTTTGCTACCCTACGCGACGAAAAGGAATGAGTGACGGCAGAATGTGCTATCAGCGCGACCACGAGGAACACGCCATTTGATGTTACCACTGCTTGTAGTGCGCCACTGATAAGCTAACTAGAGAATCCAGTGGACGAAAAATATGAGTCGCTTAGCAGACGACGTGCAAGAGCGCTTTTCTATATTCCCTTTTTATATTCCCCCGGCGTAGGGTATCCAGCCAGACACTTTTCTGGTGAACATCCCTCCTTTTCTCTTTCAATTTTTTTCTCTCTATATTTCTTGTGAGAACAAGTTTACATAGCTTTTTCTTGTTCCTCCATTATTGTGTTCCCGAAAAAGAAAACATTTTCTATTTTTTCTTACCTTTACATGGCCGTTGAAGCTGTGTCGCGTTCGAGTATCCTTCGTTGTTTCTTGATGACCCCGTACTTACCTATTTATTCAGATTTTCGGTGTCTTCAAAGTTTTGAAACTTTCAGTGCACTTGAATCGCTGCATTCGTAAAAAATCGAAGCTCCTAGCTGAACAGGTCCGTGCAAACAACAACGCGCTCGAACCAGCTCACGCCAGTGAGCGTAAAAGTATTGGCAGGAACGTGAAGCGTAATGCGCGCAAATGCTACAGTAACAATTTTAATACATGCCTAAAGCGAAGGGGATAGAAAAGCACTTGAGCACAGTTTCAGGTACCACAGCAGGCAAAGTCTTCGATGCAGTATTGACGGTCACGCAAATCAGCACAGATACCTAAAGGGCTAGTGGGAGAGAGCGTCTCAATATTGTCCGATGGATACCTCAGGCACCGCTGTCACTTGCAGAACTATCCAACACACGTGAATGGCGAGTAAGAACGGGCGATGTAAATGTCCGACGACCATGCAGGGTACAAGGAGCTGTGTTAGAACTGCCGCATGGGCCCAGAGGGCGCGTTCTTGGGCCGTGAAGGAGTCTGGAGAACTCACACGGTTACAGTAACAGTTTGCAGTAAGACCGTCCAATGAGCAGGCATGGCGTAGCAGGAAAACACAACATGACTGTGCAATGAACGTGCAGGGCGTAAGTGATTTGTGACAAGGCTGCTATACGCATGCATCGAAGAAAGGCAAGCTCTTGCGGCAAAACAGTCTGGTGAACACACGGGGCACGATCTGTGGCACAGCCGTCAGATGAAGGCAAAGAGCGGTAAGGACCTTTAGGAATATTACCTTGGTGAATTCGCAGGCCAACGCCATTCCGAGTGAGGTAGAACCCACGAAGACTCGGTGGACGAAAAGTGTCCGTATAGTAGAAATGCCTGGCTTGTTGAACACCGCACGTAAAGGGCTCGTGGTGTAGCAGTATCCGACGACGCCCGGTTTATACCACGGCCTCATAGGGCACAATGTTTGCACATAGCCGCGCTTGACCACACTATTTCTGCCAACGCCTTCTTTTCTGCAGCATGCTGCTTTGCGTGGAAGACAGGAACAACATTCCGAAAACTTCTGTGTGCTCTACAGCTTCGGGACCACGCAACAGCTCAAAGACGACGCGAGGCCTGCAGTCCTCCTTGGCTGCATGCAGGAACACGTTCTTCGAGCAGGGATACACATAATCACGTCAGCGTATCTGAAACGAGATGACGATGACAATTTTGACAACAAGAAGTGAAAGATAACGTAATCACAAAGGCCCAGCGTTCGTGCACGAAACGATATCGCTTGTGCGACGCTCTCGTCGGAGGTGTAAGGTCGATTACACTCGTCCGACACTTAGTGGTTTAGTTCACGCCAGTGCAGTGCCAGTTCCTTCCTGCTCGTGGAGTACCGGCGCGGTGCACTAACTTCTTTACGAGGGCATGAAGTGCTGCGAACTCGCCCTGCACGAAGCCTGCATTGTTTGAAACTAATGACGACGTCGGGCACCTACTGGACCACAGTTCAAGAAGTGCAGGCGAATCGAACGGACGCCTGTTTGTAGTAACTGCCGAACGACAAACTGACGGAACCGGCATGCCGATTTCGCTTGACAACACGGTGGCTCTTAGAAGCAGTGACAAGATGCGGACAATTGGGACGGCGTGGAAGAGTAACGAAAACTCGTAAGTCCTGGTGCCACACCTGAACCACTGCTGTTAGGGCATTATGGCGTCCTATCAATTGATGATTACGCATCTACATTCCTTCCCCGGAACGACCTCCATACAGAGAAGCGTGATCGTTGCGCAATCCAGCGCGTCCGCCTAACACTCTCGCAATGGCCGCCACTTCTTTCGTCACGTGCACCTCTCTACGTCACACTACAAAGCTTCACCTCCTTCCCCGCTCCGTTTTTCACCCCGACACATGCTCCACCGACATAATACTTTACACATCGAAGGAGAAGTCCAAAAGCGGCGTTTCTTGTGATTAGTTAGCCAGTGACGCACTGGCTGTGACAGCTTGCGCGAATCCCACGTTAGTGTAGGTAATTAACCTAGGAGTTTATTATCCTTTGTCGCATATGTCTCAATTAAGCGTCACTCAATTTCGCGCGAGCTTTGTAAAAAACATCATGGTTCTAACTCAAACTTTTGCATTCCAGAGTCACTAGAATTTAACATTCACCTCTTGAACGGCACAAATTTCGTATAACTCGGTCCAGCGGTTGCCCGTAAACGCATTTCTGCGTTTCACATGTATTTGTGCTTGTATACGGAAATCTGAGTTGCCCCGAAAGCTTGCTCATAACGTGCTTAGTGTCAGGATTGACCCACCTATCAGCCCGCTCTATTTCACGTTCGACGCAAGAAACGAAGGCTGGCGAGTGTCGTGCACAATGATATCTGCATTACATGCCCACCTACCTTGGCTGTAGCCAGGACACATTGCACCACAGACCGCCAAGCAACGTCCTTTCTTTCGTATGCGAACCACATTTTGCTGAACAACTCTTCCGCGGCCTTGGTTCACTTGACACGATATGGCGGCTGGACCGCTGTGGCATTCAGAACAGGTTAGACATTCGACACTTTCAGAGAGGGAATGCTAGCAAGCTCACTCAGTCTAACTTCTTTTTGGGCTAGGTGGTAGGTCATTTGGTTTCTTGCACTGGTATTCACGCGACATCCAACCAAAAATTAGTTGTTCGTCAATGAGATATTATCTGTGGACACCAGCGCAAGAAACAGAACAATGTCTTGCACATAATTAGGTGTTCTTTCAGACAATATCGCATGGGTATTCTCAGGATGTAGGTCCACAACGCTTCCGCGTTTCCACCAGGGATAAGATGATGCGAGAGAAAACAGGGGGAGCTCAACCACAACAACATTCGTTTGGGCTAGATGGTGCATACTTGAATTAGGAAGGAACAACGCCAACTAAGACGATCACAAGTGGGAGAACGATCACAAGTGGGAGAACGATCACAAGCGGGAGGACGACACAGGTTGGCGCTTGTCCTGTGTCGTTCTCCCCACTTGTGATCGTCTTAGTTGGCGCTGTTCCTTCCTAATTCAAGCTCAACCAGACAGCGTCTGGTTTGCTACCTTTCATTGGTGTCGGCGAATGGTCGAAGACCCGGCGAGGTGGCTGTCCAGTGGTCCTCGTAATTAGTCAGCTTCAACCAATTGAATAGCGCTCCTTAATGCGCCCACGATTCACTTACGAATATGATTAGACATGGCGGCTGTTAAGGCACTTCCCATCTGAACTAAGCGCTGCAGCCACTCTCTCGCCATTGAAGTGCTGTTAGAAGGAATTAGTGTAAACACCAATCAGGGGCAAACTTCACAGACGGCTAATTTCCTGACTTCACGCCCCCCTGACCGCGATCCGTAGGGTACAAAAGTTGCCATGGACCAGGAGTTGTTAACAAGCGTTGCAGCCAGCCACACGTTGCAAAGCGGCACCTGTTCGCTGCGCAGTGCAAGAAATACAAATACGCACATTTAACGGGCACCACACGTTTTTATTCGTCTGTTAGCTCCAGCGCTCCTGCTGGAGCTTATGGATGACTGTGCGGGCGCCATGACACTGCATTTCAGTATTGTTCTGTCCAATTGTAAAATCTGATGATCGCAGACGTGCAACTTTTCTCCCTGTATGCTCCCTGCCAGCAATTACTTCTCGAAAAATCTGCGAGTAGTATGCGAGCCTCAGTACGACACGCACACAGCAAGAATAAAGCGAAAACGCCCGGCAGACTTGTTCAACTTCGAGAACTCGCAGCCTGATTTTATGCAAAGCCACAATGCGACTAATGCGACTTCCACATTTACAGACTTGCTGATCATCTCTCCCCATTCCCCACTTCGAGACTATGCATTATCGACCTAGTCTGAACGTTGCATTCGCTAATAGCTCCCTGTACCGACCGAGACTGACCACTGACCCATGTTGTGATAACTGTGTTGCACTAGAAGCCGTGGAGCACGTTTTGTTGGAGTATTCAAATCACTGAGGCAAGAGAACCAGTTGATTTGCTAGAATGGGCTCTCTTCCCCAAGAACCACAACACTTAGGAGAAATGCGAGGTGTTATGTTTTCTCCTACAAAGCAACAGTAAGCTTTAAAATTTCTTCTTATATTCCTTGAGGACATCGGCTTAAACGACAAGCTCTAGCCGGACAAGCTCTAACACCCATCACCTTTGTCTTACCTGTAAGTACCATAATCACATTTCTTCTCTATTTTCTTTTTCTTGTTATTCTTTTTACCCTCATCCTCCTGTGGCTTTTCCCTTCCCTATCCAGAATAGAATGTGAGCGCCTACGCATAAGCCAGCAGAATGCTCTGCATTTCAATGAAGAGCTCACTGTATTCTCTCTGCTGGATCTCCAGACTGTGTGCTGTGCCATGTTTATGAATTTATAAAGCATGTGGGAGTGCCCTTGCTACATAGAAGACCGGTAAAGGTACCCTCTTGCTCTTTCCTGTCATGACTGCCAAAGCTCAATTGTTAGGTGGCACTTTGCAGAGCCCTTGGCATCGTTTTCAGGCCATCCAGGCCTTACTTCGATATTGAAAAAGTGCGGGCCTGGACTCTATAGCTATCAGTAGGCTTGCTCGTTGTGTTGTGCCCCTGTAAGCTGTCACCGAGCCCCATTTCGTTTCTGTTTCGTTTTCTGTTACCCTTCCTTCCTCCAGCGCAACATAGCTGGCCAGAAAAATGTACCTGAGGCATTCTCAATAAAGTTCTCTCTACTTGAGCATAGGGAAATGGCTCGCCCAAGAAGTTGGACGAAATTTCGATAATTTCCCACAACGCACTTCACTTATGTAATTTCGTGCAAACATGATATTGCTCAAAAGCATGGGCAACCGGCAGCACAGGGCGCTTTATACTTATGCACAACATTCAGATAAAATGTCGGTGCTGAATACTTTTATTAAATGGCATATATATATATATATATATATATATATAAACGAGAAGAAAGGGGGTTAACCGAGGGACCCGATATTTATTAGTCGTATAATGAGAAGCCAACAAACACTGACACCAAGTACAACATAGAGGAAATTGCATGTGCTTAATAAATGAAATAAAGTAATGATAAATTAATGGAAATTAAAGTGGATGAAAAAACAACTTGCCGTAGGTGGGAACCGAACCCACAACCTTCGCATGTCGCGTGCGATGCTCTACCAATTGAGCTACCGCGGCGGCGTTTCCCCATCCACTTTCTTGGGTATTTATGTGTACTAGTAGAACCCTGGGAGTGTTAGCCAGCGCCCCCTCACACAGACCTTGGCGGCGGACGTGGAACGTCTTTTTTGCCGCAGGCGTCACGAGAACACTCCCAGGGTTCTACTAGTACACATAAATACCCAAGAAAGTGGATGGGGAAACGCCGCCGCGGTAGCTCAATTGGTAGAGCATCGCACGCGACATGCGAAGGTTGTGGGTTCGGTTCCCACCTACGGCAAGTTGTTTTTTCATCCACTTTAATTTCCATTAATTTATCATTACTTTATTTCATTTATTAAGCAGATGCAATTTCCCCTATGTTGTACTTGGTGTCAGTGTTTGTTGGCTTCTCATTATACGACTAATATATATATATATATATATATATATATATATATATATATATATATATATTCTAAAGGTGTTTATTAGGCAGAGCTCGGAGCAGCGCAACATCGACGGGCAGGGCAGTCACAGCTTCCAAGCACGAGAGCCGTTGCTGAGCAGGAGCGCTCGACCCACTAGCGTTTAGAGCCAGTAGCGCTGAACTCACTAGCGCTTCTCTTCGCTACAATCACCCCCCGGGAGCGAGAAGGGAGCCGTCCGGCGACCTAACAGCTCGTCACGATGAGCGGGTCGTAGTAAGGCTTTAAACGGTCGACATGGACAATGTCGCGTCCACGGCGGCGCATGTCTGAAGATGGCTCAACTGGTTCGATGACATAGTTCACAGGAGATGCACGTTCGAGAACACGATAAGGGCCTTCATACTTAGGGACCAGTTTTGATGAGAGGCCAGGGGCAGTTAGAGGAACTGAGAGCCACACGAGCGCTCCCGGATCGAAGGTGACCGTGGGAGTGGCGTCACCGCGAGTGCTCCTCTGGCGCTCTTGATCAGAGGAAGTAAAGACCCGTGCGAGGTCGCGGCACTTTTCTGCATGTCTGACCGTGGCAGAAGGAGGCACGCACTCGGATGCATCCGGCCGGTACGGCAGAATGGTGTCAATGGTGTGCGAAGGGTGTCGACCATACAGCAAGAAATAGGGTGAAAATCCAGTGGTGCTCTGCGTAGCGGTATTATACGCGTAGGTGACGAATGGCAGAACGGCGTCCCAGTTCGTGTGGTCGGAGGCAACGTACATTGAAAGCATGTCGCCGAGCGTACGGTTGAAGCGTTCTGTGAGGCCGTTCGTTTGAGGGTGGTACGCCGTAGTCGTACGATGAACAACGTGGCACTCTTTGAGAATCGCTTCAACGACTTCCGACAGGAAGACGCGTCCGCGATCGCTGAGCAGTTCTTGAGGTAGACCATGCCGCAGGATGAATCGGCGTAGCAGGAATGATGCAACATCGCGCGCTGTAGCTGCTGGGAGAGCGGCGGTTTCGGCGTATCGTGTCAGGTGATCTACTGCCACAATGGCCCAGCGGTTACCAGACGACGTCAGGGGAAGTGGCCCATACAAATCGATGCCAACGCGCCCGAACGGCCGGATAGAGCAGGGTAGAGGCTGCAGACCAGCTGGCGAGTGGTGGGGTGAAGATTTTCGGCGCTGGCAGTCGGGGCATGAGCGCACGAACTTTTGAATGTAGTTGTACATTCCCCGCCAGTAGTAGCGTCGTCGGAGGCACTGGTAGGTTTTGAAAAGTCCCGAGTGAGCACACTGTGGATCAGAGTGGAACGATGCGCAGATTTCAGAACGCAGGCTTCGAGGTACAACTAATAACCACTGGCGGCCGTCAGAGGTGTAATTGCGTCGGTGAAGCAGGTCGTCTCGAATGGCGAAATGGCGAGCTTGACGGCGCAATGCACGAGTGGTTGGCTGCGATGACGGATCAGCAAGGCAGTCTATGATGGAGGCAATCCAGGGGTCCTTGCGCTGCTCAGAAGCGATGGTCCCAATGTCGACGGAAGAAACGTCAAGCTGGGATATTGCGCAGCAGGGATTGTCGACTGGCAAGGGAGAACGTGAGAGGGCGTCAGCATCAGCGTGCTGGCGTCCGTTCCGGTACAGTACGCGGATATCGTAATCCTGTAAGCGAAGCGCCCAGCGGGCGAGACGGCCTGAGGGATCCTTCAATGACAACAGCCAGCATAGTGCATGGTGGTCCGTGACATCAAATCGTAGACCATACAAATAGGGCCGAAACTTGGTAAGCGCCCAGATGGTCGCCAGGCATTCTTTTTCCGTGACTGTGTAATTGGTTTCGGCTTTAGTAAGCATACGGCTTGCATATGCCACAACATATTCAGGAAACCCTTCTTTGCGCTGCGCTAGGACAGCGCCGAGGCCAACACCGCTGGCATCTGTGTGTACCTCAATAGGTGCCGTTGGGTCGTAGTGGCGCAAAATGGGAGGAGACGTCAGCAAACGACGGAGCTTAGTGAACGCCTCGTCGCACTCGGACGACCACGAATGGAGAGGTCCGTTGCTGCCAAGGAGCTTCGTCAGGGACGATATGACGGCGGCGAAATTGCGAATGAAGCGCCTGAAGTAGGAACACAAACCTACAAAACTGCGCAGTTCTTTGACGGACGTCGGTTTAGGAAATTCAGCTACGGCACCAAGTTTGTCTGGATCGGGGAGGATTCCATCCTTCGAGACGACGTAACCTAGTATCGTGAGCTGCCGCGCTGCAAATCGGCACTTCTTTAGGTTCAGTTGGAGGCCAGCGTTTGCTAAGCACATCAAAACACGCCGTAGGCGTTGAAGGTGCGTAGTGAAGTCAGAGGCAAAAACAACAACGCCATCGAGATAACATAAGCACGTGTGCCACTTCAAACCGCGGAGAACTGTGTCCATCATGCGTTCAAAGGTTGCTGGCGCATTACAAAGTCCAAACGGCATGACGTTAAATTCGTATAAGCCATCGGGTGTGACAAAGGCTGTCTTCGGCCTATCGACGTCAGCCATGGGTACTTGCCAATAGCCGGAGCGTAAATCTAGTGATGAAAAGAATTCTGCTCCGTGTAGGCTATTGATGGCGTCATCGATTCGCGGCAGCGGGTATACATCTTTGCGAGTGATCTTGTTCAGGAGCCGATAGTCTACACAGAACCGCACCGAGCCGTCTTTTTTCGTAACAAGGACGACAGGAGATGCCCATGGACTGTTCGAGGGTCGGATCACTTCGCGGCGAAGCATATCTTCCACTTGCTCATTAATCACACGACGTTCTGTGGCAGAGACGCGATATGGTCGTTGCCGCAATGGCGGTTGGGAGCCAGTGTCAATATGGTGCGTGACAGCAGACGCCCGGCCAAGGGAAGGTTGCCCGACATCAAAAGAAGAACGAAATTCTTCTAAGATGCGCAGAAGCTGTGAACGCTGAGGTGGGGTGAGGCCATCGGCAATAGATGAATCGAACACGCCTGTGGGCAAAGGGTCCGACGTAGAGAGAGAACCGAGCGTGTTGTAACTTGCGCAGGACGTGTCTTCGGGAACATACGTAATTTGCACGGCGTCGATCACTTCCACGTGGCCAAGACATTCGCCTTGAAGCAGCATCACAGGGAATGGGAAGGGGTTACAGACAAAAATAGCTGTGGAGCCCTGTTTGACGTTCACAGTCGCAAAAGGCAGCAGCAGACCTTTTCGACTATAAAAGTGGCCCGACGGAGAAAGTAGTGCGATGGCGTCAGAGAGGCTGCTGCACTGCATTGACACAATCACTGACGAGTTGGCAGGAACGTTTGTGTCGTGCCTGACGAGTAGTTTATGCGCAAAAGAAGCATTATCGGCAAGCGTCATATCTGCGATCGGCGACAGTTCTAGTTCGGCCCGTGCGCAATGAATGACGGCATCGTGGCGGGCGAGAAAGTCCCACCCCAGAATAACTTCGTGGGAGCACGAGGAAATCACAATAAATTCGACGGCGTATATAACGTCCTCGATGAGAACACGAGCGGTGCACGCCTCAATCGGGTGAATACGCTGTGCGCCTGCTGTTCGGAGGGCGAGTCCAGCAATGGGCGTCGTAACCTTTCGAAGGAAGCGACAAAGCTTTGCGTCCATAACTGATACAGCGGCTCCGGTATCCACGAGGGCATATGTGTGCACACCGTCAACTAACACGTTTATCACATTGGTCGGGATACGTTGAGGACTTTCGCGTTTCGATGGGGTCGCAGTCCTTGCCTCATGGACTGCGACGATTAGTTTTCCTCATCCCGAGCTTCGGGCCGAGGCCGCATCGGCGATGGGGAGCGTCGGCGTGGAGAAGTTGAGCGGCGGATGTTGGCGGACCGGCGGAATGGTGGTGACGCAGCCCGAGGTTCGTCGTCGTAATAAGGGCGCGGAGAAGCCACCATAGAACTTGGCCCATATGGTGTAGCGCTAGGCGACTGCACGCGACTACAGTAGCGTGCGACGTGGCCTGCGTAGCCGCACACAAAACATATCGGTCGATTGTCCGCTGTACGCCACCGAGTCGTTGCGGCAGGTCCCATCCATGTGGAAGGACGCGTTGGACGTGGCGGCTGGTGAATTGATTGCATAGCAGACTGTTGTCGGGGCATAGCGAGGACTTCGGCGTACGTGAGAGGTCCCCGCTGAGGGAGTTGTTGAGGCTGGGTGACGACTTCCGCGTAGCTGAGTGGCATAGCCGTCGGGATCTGTTGGGGCCTGGCCATGACTACGGTGTAGCTGTGAGGCGCAGCCGCAGGAACACGCTGGTGGCGCTCAGGCAAAACATCGTGCAGTTCTTGCGCTATGACGCGGCGAAGCGGAGGCGCAAAACTTGGCGTAGGCGCGTGTACCGACTGCGGCTGTGCAAAATCCATCAACGAGAGTTGCCGGGCAACTTCCTCGCGGACGAACGCCTTCATTTCTGCGAGCAACGCTGCCTGGTTGGACCAGCGAGGTGTTCGTCACGAGGTAAAGATCGACGGGTCAGTGACCGCTGCCTGCGGAGTTCTTCATAGCTCTGACACAGTGTGACAATTTCAGCCACAGAGCGTGGACTTTTGGCCAGCAACATGTTAAAAGCGTCGTCTTCTATGCCCTTCAGGATGTTTCGGATTCGATCAGACTCCGCCATGGTCGAATCGACTTTCCTGCATAGGTCCAGGACATCTTCGATATAGCTGGTGAACGTTTCGCCTGGCTGTTGAGCTCGTTCTCGCAAACGTTGCTCGGCACGCAGCTTGCGAACAGCAGGGCGACCAAATACATCGGCGAGGGAAGTCTTAAATTCCGACCATGTCTGGAACTCTGCTTGATGGTTGTTATACCACAGGCTGGCAACTCCAGCGAGGTAGAACAGAACATGGCTTAGTTTGGTCGCTTCGTCCCACTTGTTATGGTCGCCTACCCTGTCGTATGCCGTGAGCCATTCGTCCACGTCAGTGTCGTCCGCTCCAGTGTAGATAGGAGGGTCGCGATGACGAGGCACCCCGGGACACGCAGTGGGCGCAGGAGGAGGCGTTTGCTGGGAGGCGTCTTGGGGCATGGTAGATGGTAGGGTACGAGACCGGAGTTCCAGGATGATCGTCTGAGGGTACCCCGCACCTCCACCAATTCTAAAGGTGTTTATAAGGCAGAGCTCGGAGCAGCGCAACGTCGACGGGCAGGGCAGTCACAGCTTCCAAGCACGAGAGCCGTTGCTGAGCAGCAGCGCTCGACCCACTACCCTTCAGAGCCAGTAGCGCTGAACCCACTAGCGCTTCTCTTCGCTACAATATATATATATGTGTGCCATGTGCAAATTTAGGAGGGTAGCTGCTCTCAAGGTTCGGTTAAGGAAAGCGACTTCAAAAGATGTCCGTATCAGAGTTTTCTACTCAAATGAAGGAAGCGAGCGTTTGATTTCATTAGAGCAGGAAGAAAGTATATTTGCATACAGAAAGAAAACTTGCACGTAACCAACGGGAAAAAGAACGCACCACACTCCTCACAGTAAACACTGTTCTCGTCAACTAGAGCAAGACGTCCAATATTAAAGTCAAACGACCACTTCAGTTCTAATCTCTATAGTTTCTAGGAGTGTCCGAAATACACAAGGACAGTGGAATGGTAGCGGGCTGCGGCTCACCAACAGTTCGGGCACGTGGTGGCGCACAAGCGAAGAACGCCGAGCCGTCGTCAACGGAATATACTCGTCGCTCCTTGAGCCAACTCCGTGTTGTCACGAGGCAGGACCTTGTGCTGGGCTCAGGTGGTTGGTCATTCCAGTTTCTGCCGGTAGACGTCCGGAAGCTCGGGCCCAGGGCCCGACAGGCGCTGATTTCCGAGGTTCCACCTTAGGTCCGAGCACCACCATGCCGTTCTAGGGTTTGCTTGCTTGCTTTCTGGCTTGTTTGTTTGTTTGTTTGTTTGTTTGTTTGTTTGTTTGTTTGTTTGTTTGTTTGTTTGTCAGAGTGACTCATACCCAGTACAACGGATTGGCCAATAACCGGGTGATGTAATAAAAAGACTAAACGAATCTAAAAACAAGCACTATTGAAAAATCTGAATAGCTTAAACGATGAAGTCTGGTGAACTAAGAATTCAGCAAAGGAATCGTCCTGATACAACTGTGTATCTCACAACAGCTGAATCAACATCCTTGTGATAGTGTCCCAGAGAAGAGGCTGCGAAAGATAGAATATCAGGAATCGATATATTCAATCCAGCATCATGAAATTGCCTTTCTAAAGTGTTGTTTTCCTAATGGTGAAAGACGGGGACATGACGGGAAGAAGTGTTCCATTGTCTCACTCTCACCACAGTAAGAGCATTAGGAGAAGGGCGCCGCACCAGATCGACGCAGATAATAGTGTAATGTAGGTTTTCGACATCTACATTTTGTAAACAGGACTTCAAATTTTCTATTGCCGCAGAAGTTTCTGCTCCAACGAAACAACAGGTGTCGGTAATCCATTAAATTTGTTAATGATAGGTTCAAAGATTCGTTCATGACTGCGCGTCCCCTGAACTAAAGCAGCAGTTGTGAAAGCTGATACAGGAAAGATCGAAATAATTGGACCGCTAAGGGCCGCTCTCGCCAAGCAGTCTGCTGTGCATTAATAACTAATCCTTTGGGACCAGGCACCCATGCCAATCTAATTAGTGTTACGTGAGAGGGTATTAGTGAAATCCACGTGATATATATATATATATATATATATATATATATATATATATATATATATATATAAGCCACTATTTGTAGTGAGAGCTGAACATAAAGTTAAAGAATCCCCCACTACTACGACTACACAGATTGAGGAGTTCACTTTTCGTGAAGCCAGTGTAACTGCCAGAAACTCAGCTAAAAATACTGGCATGTAATTAGGAAGTCTTAAAGAGAACGACCAGTATAAAACGGAAGAGAAAATTAAAATTCCCGATTTTTCTTGTGATTGTGATGCATCTCTCGCTCTGACGGCGTTTTTATTTTTAGCTCCAATAAATGATTTTCTAACACCTCATTTATTATATCGTAAGAAAGTAGTTTCGCGTTGTTTGGATGTACGTCGTCAAATACAATCTGGAGATCTATCTGGACTCGTACATATTTAAGAGCGTTTGGACAGTTAACAGCCGAAATCTACACAAAAGACACGGTAGGCGTGCATCTAGGTATAGTGCATGGCAACGAACTTTGGTAAACCGAGGCACAGGCGTAAAGCTTCCCGTTGCGGAAGAACAAGGGATGTAATTTGCATGCCAGCACACCTCAATATTGAACGCATCAAAATTCCAGAATTGGCTGTAGGACATTTTATAAATCCTCACAAGACAGTCTCTCCGCATCCCCGGTCGACTGTTGCCAAGCCTTCTTAGCAGTCAAACCGTTCACACTCCTTATTTTTTTGTACATTCAATGTATTTGCGCCAACTAAGCTGGTTATCATATATTATGCCAAGGTTCTTTGCCGAGTCTACCTGAGGTATATTCCGCTGGCGGTAGGTAAGCTCTATGTGTATTCGATCTCTTATAGGAAGAACTATTATTCAGCATTTTCTGATGTTAAGAGAGAGGCGAATGTTATGTAACCAGTTTCCTATGGCGCACAGGCATGTTTGCACTCGGCTACATAAACAGTGGATGTCGTTGTCTGATGCAGAAAACGCGATGTGTGTACATGTGATGTACATATGTGTATATGCCATTATGACAAAGCAAAGAGCTTAGTAATATGTTAAAACAATAAAGGTGAAGTGACAGCTCCTTGTGGAACCCCACGCTAGTGTTTATGCCCATTTGAAGAAAATCATTTCACAGAACCATAAAATTCTGTCATTATTTTATTATATATTTTGGCAAATCAACGTTAGTTGATCGAATCTACAATATCATTGACTTTTGATTTATCCAACGTTACTAGAGCTGCACTTGTCTCTGGCGTTTTGCTACATCTATGCGGTTTTCCAGGTCCACATGAATTTGCCAAAGGGAACAGAAAGATCTGTAACCAAATTGACAAGGGCTGGGTGCATCTTTGTACTCCACTAATTTTCACAAGACGAATATTCAGAATCCTTTCTATTAATCTAACCAAATGTGAGGTTAGAGTTATTGGTCGATTGTCCAGCATGAATCCGTCTCCGTTATTCTTAAGAACCGGAATAATTTTAGCGAGTTTCCAACTGGAAGGTATCCACGAAAACGGAATAGAATAGTTTATTACGCCTAAAAGGTCATCTGGAAACGCCTTGAATAAAATGTTTAACCCTTCGGCGTTACTCCGTCCACGCCAGGGGCGGAATATGGCAGCTAGTTCCAGCATAATGTTCTCGGTAAAATCATCTGACCGGATTCGTAACTTGGTACATGGAGATAATAAGGAAGTGAATCAACTATTTAAACTCTTCGCGATTTCTTCTGTCATTTTAGTCATTTCTGCTCCAGTGGGAACCATCGGTTTAATTTCAGTCGGTCACGGCACTATGTTTCTGCTACGAAATTAATTGAAAAGTATGCTTGTTTTTACATTTTGATAGATAATCGAAATGTTTGCAATCACAGTCATAGTTTGCTTTAGGAACAATATGTTTAAATACGGTTCTGTAGAATTTATAATCCCTATAATTTTTTGGACACTGGTTATATAGCAACTTTTTTCAGGCTACTTTTCTTCTTTCATAATCACGTGAACAGTCGGTATTCCGCCAAGGACTCTAGGAGTAACCTTTACCAGATCGAACTGCAAATTCCGATTGTTTGCTAGGCTTTTCAAGGGAAGAATAAATAACCTTCGTTTTTTGTTCACTCGAAGCATCCGACAAGGATTAAAGCACAGACCGCAAAGACTTCTTGAAGGTATTGTAGTTTACAAAAGTTCGAACATGGTTATCCGTATATGTAATAGAGCAGGCTATTTCAAAGAATAGTGGCACATGATCATTATTAGAGGCAAAATCGATAGCCGACCTCGAAGGCACAGAGAGACAACGATTAGAGAATATGAGATCGATTGAAGACTGATTTTGTCCAGGCACAAATTTAGTTGACCGTAAGTTTTCACAAGAAAGATTATTGCTTAATGACCATTTCTACGAGCGGTTACCGCACGAATCTGTCTTTAAACGCCATGTAACATGATATGAATTGAAATCCCGATTAAATAAGAGAGCACGTCCACAGCGAGCTAGAACACTGTCAAGCGAGCTAGTGTCCAGCACACCGGAAGGGAACTAAGTATTTACGATATCAAGTGGGCCATAATCAGGAAGAATGAGTTCTGCAGCCAAAATTTCGCACTCATTCATCAGTTCAAATATAAATTTAGCTTTATGACATATTTTAGGAGAAATAAATATTATTAGTCCACCCTCTCTTTCGGTTGGTCTAGCCAAAAAAAGAGCTGCAAGAATCTTAAAGGGAAATTTTTCGCCATCGCCAACAAAGTTTCCTGTATTGTTATCATATCTGGATTAAGTTGGTTAGTAAGATAAAACAGATCTGATAATATTGATATAGACAGCTGATAATATTGAGCGGCAGTTCCACTGAAGTACCTTTAACGATTCTATGATAAATAAGATACTGCAGTCGAAAGAGACGTCTTCGATGACCTTTCCTTGAAAGTAAACTTAGACCGGCATTTCTTAGATTTCGTATGGGAAAATGGGGGAGAATCCGCACTGATAGTCGACATAGCTCTTTCTTTCTTTTCTTCTTTTTTTTTTAAGCCCGTGAGTTATGTTCTGCGTCTTCAATTTCTGAATCTCGTATAGTATAGTTGCCACAAGCAGAGTCGGTGGGAGGGGGAACTAGTAGATGCTGAACCACCTCCAGAGTTGATTGTCCCCATGCTTCCATCGCCACACTGTTGTCCCGAACCTATCAGCTTATTTCCAACATCTTCCAGTGCCTCTCTTCTTCTTCTTCTTTTACACCTACTATCGTGCATGGTCCCTAATGGTCGCTTTCTTCTTTGTATTGTGTTCCGACGACGCGTGAGATATCGCGTCGTCGCGGTATTCCTGCGCTCGTTCATTCGTTCTCGATGTTAAGTTGTCCTCGCCGCACCACTCCCGTTATGTAAACCACTGGTGTCGCGCACTGTCACTCCCCGATCCCTTAACACACGACGACAAGTGTGTAGTCTTTGGTCAGAAAGAGAGCAACGGGTGGAAGAACGGAAACAGTTAGTCCCTGTGCACCCCGCTGTTCTTGCCCGTGTTGTCGAGTGAGCCGACGGAAACGGTACTGTCTCTACAAATCCAGAAAACTTATACGTGGTTAGAAGTGTATGCCCTGTCTGTTGAACTATACACAAAGGGCAGGGCTTCGCCTCAATGTGAGAAAGTCCCGCAGAATTTAAAAGGCCGATTATTTACGATTATTGCTACAAAGTGACAGCAAATTCTGCTCGGTCGTGGTCTCGCGATAATGTCGATGGTGCCAGGTCCGGCATCACGAGGCGACCTTTAGTTTCGAATTTCCCAACTTACGCACTTATTAAAGTACAAACGCGCGGTAAAGCTTCTACAACGGGACAGTCTGTGTGTTTGTGTTTGTGTGTGTGTGTGTGTGTGTGTGTGTGTGTGTGTGTGTGTGTGTGTGTGTGTGTGTGTGTGTGTGTGTGTGTGTGAGTGTGTGTTAGCTAGCGGTCGATCTAGTGGTCAGTCCCACTGTTGTCCATCATACGGGGACCGCTCACCGGCACGCACAGCCATCTCCTCTATGAGCGCGTCCAGCAGTACCCGACGTTCTTCGGGAGTGGCATCTTTGAGCAGGATCTGCGCCGAACGTCACAGCGAGTTCACCAGCATCGCGTCCGGGTCCATTCTCCGAGGCGTGGTCTGGACCCGCAGGTCGTAGCCAATGGTCCGGGACGGGCACTGCTGCTTCGTGGTCTTCGTGAAGTGGTGGCCGGCCAGCGGCACTCTGGCCGGGTGGCCCATGAGCCCGCAGGTGCGGCCGTCCTCGCAGCTGGGCGCGCACTTGCCGGCCACGAAGTCGGCGTAGCTCTTGCACGAGCGCGTCGGTAAGTCGCACTCGCGCACCGACTCGGCGTAGAACTCGGTGGCCTTCGAGTGCGAGCAGGCTGCAAGAAAAACACGCAACAACTGTAAAAGCGCTCTTGAGGCTGGTCAGAGGGTCTCACAAACACTCTCTTATAATCGCTTACATTTGTCTTCCAGTTATAGGCAAAAAGGTCTTTTCGTATATTTTTCACTCAAATCGAACAGCATTCCACACGAAATCATGAAATATACGAAACGGCGTTAGATAATATTGAACTTTATTATATTCACATAGCATAAAAATACGCAACTGTGTTCAATACAAATGGCCACCATTATCCGGAACAGTGTTCCAAATATCTGCCCCTACCGTCTTCCACATATTCAAGAGTGCTGGAAATAGTGCTGGAAATATGCTTAAATTAGAGTTCAGCCGTATCAGGAAATTACTCGGCTACAATGCCGAAAAAAAAGCCACCCTCAGGGTGAAGAGACGCTTGACAAGCCGAAAAAGGTGCAGCGGTTCCTTGGACAATATTCCACCCTCACAACGAGGCTATTGGCCTCGCACACTTACTCTGCGATGGGATGCTATGAAGCTGGAAGCTGGAAGCTAAAAGCCAGTTCTTTATCCGCATTGTCCAGTGAACACCACTTTGAACTTGCCCAATCACTTCCAGTTGCCACTGAAATGTTTGGGACCACAGATTTAGTGGTGCGCCGAAATAGGCAGACAAATATGCATCCGTAGCAAAGCAGCAAAGTAATGTACGCGTTCGCCAAACTCGCACCTTCCACAAACGAGGGTAGCGCATTGAGTCTCCTTAACAGCGCAACGTTCCAACAGTTGAGAATGTGTACATTCAATGGTATCAAACGAACTGCGGTCAATACTAATGCGTTCCACAAAAATTTAAACGCAAAACGGAACATTCGCCAATGCATAGGGCACAGGAAGCTTGCTAAAATCAAATTTATGTAAGTAGAGCGATTTGCTCACCTGAGATAGAGCTGCTACAACATGTAGTGTCAATAAAACATCTTCATCAACAGAGCCCTTCTGCATTCCACGATTGGTGCATCCCTTAATCACACTAAAACCATCAACACCAACGGCTGGTAGCGCATCTGTAAATGAACACAAAGGACAGCTTAGAAAAGGGAAACTGTTCTTTTAATTGAAGACTCACCTGGTAAACTGCAGCAAAACATTCGGGCAACTACAGCTGTTATCTCGAGAAACATCATCCTAAATGCCCCCACTCGAAAGTGAAATGATCATGCTGGAACCGTTCAGAGGATAGACCTCAGGCCGATCCTGCAGCCACGAAAAGGCATTCCCACTTTAATAAAAAAAAAATAGGGCAACTCAAATCGCTCACTTGAGCAGCAACAGCAAGTGAATGCGTTCGATTGCCACGCATACATCGCTAAAGCTCTTTGATAGTCTGCCACTGGTATATTCCATGACCACAATTAAAACAATACAAAAGCAAACCTGTGGTACTTGATCTACAAATACAGCAAAACAGCTTTGTAAAAGCAATATAAACTACGAAAGATATTCATCATGGAATAAGAAACGAGGAGTTACGGCGGAAGTAGCCCTCCATCCTCACGAAAGAAGTGCTGTACGACTGCACTGTTCAATGACCACTGTGGAAAGCTTGAGAAAAGGGTATATTTTATGCCGAATATGCTGTTTCTAAAGCTGGGAGCAGCTTCGTAAAACTGAATTGAAGCAATCGAAGTTTTTCACCTGAGCAACAATTGAACGTCAGTAGGGTCCAACAGCAGATGTCCAATACCGGAACACTTCTTAACTCCACCAATTATCACTTCCATGATCTCGATGAAACCATCCAGCCAAACAGAAGCTCCAGCTAGATGATCTAAATATTTAAAAGAAAACAAAAGCTAAGTCAAAGCGGAGAACAATAAGTAACGATGCTCACCTTAGCTGAAGGAACGAGGCAATATGGTGGTAACGGCCCTCTTCTCGAGTGAATCCATTGGTGCACGGCACGACTGGGTCTTGCAGTGGTCATGGTGGAGCCGTCCTGCCAATGGTATACTTGAGACCGAGTCTGCATATATTCAATATGAAGAGAAACTTAGTCCATGGAAATAAATTAACAGATATTGTTTACCTATAGAGCAGCACCAAAGAAGTGTGTAGCAACACCATCGCTTACGTCATCAGTCCGCTGCGACACTCCATGGCTCGACCATACGATGATAACCTTCAAAACGTTGATACGACTCCATGGGCCAGGAAGTACATCTGGATACACCAGGGAATAGAGCTTAGTAAATATAGGGTGACCAGTCTAACTTATGCACGATGGATTAAACTGAACCTCAACACTACTGATATCTCTGCATACGTACTCTGTTGTGCACCGTGATGAAGCTTTCACGTGGTTTTTCAGATCCGTCAACCATCGCCGGTTATTTCCTGGTTCCAAGCTGTCCGGAAACCTTCAGCTGACACTGAAACATGCAAAATTCGACGTTGAGTGGAAAGCCGAAAATTCGGAAAGCAAACTCATTACCGAAAGGTAAACCCGGTCATTCAGGAGAGAACCTGAGAAGTGCCAGCCAACAGAATGGCGGTGGCAGGAGTCACTGACGCTTGAAGCACAACCACGGACCAGGAACAGTCATATCCGTAAATTGCGGAACACTGCGATGCCCTTACTCGAGAGAGAGAATCAACTTTTGTGCTGAGCCCTCAGTGACGGGTGGTGCGCGCTGGCACCAGATGGGGTGGAACCTTATTCTCAGGTCCCATATGTGTCCAGCAGTTCCTGGCCCCTAGCCGCCAGCGCGAGCTGGGTCGGTAGGTCGGGGCTGGACAACAAGGTCTCCCATCGCTCGGGGGGGTTGGGGCTGGGGAGGGTGGGGGGTAGGGATGGTGGGGGGTTCTTGAGCTTAGTGCACTCTGCAAGGATGTGTGCTAGAGTGCCTTTTGACCGTCTGCAAAAAGGGCATGAAGTGTCATGCTCTGTTGGGAACATCTTATGCAAGAGCACTGGATTCGCTAGCGACCCCGCTTGCATGCGTCGCACGATCGTTTGCTGAATTCGGTTGAGTTGCGGATGCGGACGGGGAAGCCTACATCTGCCGCTTCTGTACATTTGCGTGATGTCTTTGTAGCTTGTCACGGGGTGCGGTAGCCCTGGCTCGTCCTCGGCCCGGATCGATAGTTCTCGGGCATAGTGGTCGGCGAGTGCGTTGCCTTCCACTTGCGAGTGAGCCGGGACCCACACGAGCTCAACGGCCCGCCCCGGTGATTTGCATTTGTTGAGGATCGCTAGTGCCACGGAAGAGATGTTCCCCTTGCGGTAGCTTGCGTAGGCGGTCTGGGAGTCTGTGACAACGGTCCTCACTCCCGGTTGTGCGAGTGCGAGGGCCACGGCCACTTCTTCTGCTTCGGCTGTATTCGTCGTCCGTATCGACGCGCCTGTGACAAGTTTATCGATGGTGGTGACGACCGCCGTTGCTCTGGTTCCGTGCTTGGGAAGTGAGGCGTCCGCGTAGAGAACCTCGGGGTCCTCTTCCAGCTGTCGAGCCAGTGCCTTGGCCCGCGCAGAGCGTCTCTCGTTGTTCCTCCCCGGCTGCATGTTCCGGGGGAGGGGCTTGGTCTTAATAATGTCTCTCCACGTTGTGGGGAGCGGCTCCGTTGTCGGTAGCTGTTCAATTTGCCATCCTATCTTGCGTAGGACGGCCCGACCGTGCTCTGTCCGGCTCAGCCTTACCCTCTGGTGGGATAGGTGTGCTTCCACCAGCTCTTCCACCGTGTTGTGGGCACCCATTTCCAGCAGCTTCTGCGTTGACGAGTAGACTGGGATGCCCATGGCGAGTTTTACTGCTTTCCTTATCGTCGTGTTCAGCGTTTCGCGGTTCACCTTCGCAAGCTGGAGGTACGGGGCGGAGTACGTTACGCGTGACACGACGAATGCCTGCACCAGGCGCAGTGCGTCTTCTTCTTTGATTCCTCTGTTCCGGTTGGTGACTCTCCGGATCATGCTGAGGACTTGCTCGGATGTGGTCTTGATTTTGTTGACGGCTGCGTGCGCCTTGCCGTCGCTGCGCAACAGCAGGCCCAGTATCCGGATCTGCTGCGTTGGTTTGATTTCTGTGCCGTCGATGGTGATGATTATGTTTGGCGGCGGCTCTTTCTTTGGTCTTCCGGGCTGTACCATGAGCAGCTCCGATTTCTGTGGAGCGCAGCTCAGGCCACAGGTCCTGGCATACTCGTGGACGGTCGTTGCCGCTCTCTGCAGGGCTTCCTCCGCCCAGGCATCGGAACCCGCGCGGTTCGTCCACACCGTTATATCGTCGGCATAGAACGCGTGGTCCACGCCCTCGATCTGATTGAGTAGTTCGGGCAGGGGCAGGAGTGCTAGGTTGAAAAGCAGAGGCGACAGGACAGACCCCTGTGGGGTACCCCTGTCTCCGAGCTCCACAGGCTCTGACCGTTCATTTCCTATCCGGATAGTTGCTGCTCTATTGGTTAGGAAGTCTTTGATATAACCGTAGGTCTTGCGGCCACACCCCGTCTTGCGCAGGTTCTCGAGCACGCTGGCGTGGGACACGTTGTCAAAGGCCCCTTTGAGGTCCAAAGCCAGTATACCCCGGGGCGCGTGCCTCGTTGCTTTTTTAATCACCAATTCGTGTAATTGGATCAAGACGTCTTGGGTGCTCAGGTGCTGGCGGAATCCATACATGGTCGCCGGCATCTGATTTGTCTCGTCCAGGTGTGCTTGAAGTCTCCTGAGAACCATGCGTTCCATGACCTTGCCCACACAGGACGTGAGCGAGATGGGGCGCATGTTCTCGATGGTCAGAGGTTTGCCGGGTTTAGGTATGAACCGTACCTCGGCCTCTTTCCATTCTGCGGGCAACTTCGAGCTTTCCCAGGTTCTGTTGATGTGACCCAGGAGCCCACGTGCCGCCGCATCACTCATGTTATTGAGCAGCTTGTATGTAATGGCGTCCATTCCTGGCGCGCTTGCCTTATTACTCTCGTCTATGGCTGTTAACAACTCCGTGATGGTGAACGGTTCATCCAATGCCGGATTTTCCGGTCCCCCGTACTCCTCCGGTATCGGAAATCGCCCTCTCTCCGTCTTGAGGTAGATCGCCTTGAGGTCTTCAATGAGCCTTTGGCCGTTGCCATCGTAAGCGTTCAGAACTTTGGTGAGGTTGCGGTTGGTTGCGGTCTTGCTGTTCAACGGGTCGATCAGGTGTCTGAGCAGGCACCAGGTCTTGCGCGCCGACAGCTTTCCCTGCAGCCCGTCGCACGTACTCATCCAGTTCTCTCGGCACAGCTTGGTTGCGTATTCAGCGATCTGTTTGTTGAGGAGCGCGATGCGTTTGACGAGCTTCTTGTTTCGTCGTTGACGCTTCCATCTTCGCGTGAGCGAGTGCCGCGCCTCCCACATGTGTGCTAGTTTGGTGTCGACGAAGGGCGTCTGCATCGTTGTCACAACTTCTTGAGTAAATCTGTCGAACGCGATCTTTTGTTCTCGCGCCCATTCTGCGTACGTTTGATGTCTGCCCTCCTCCGCGTTTTCCCCGGAGGTCTCGTTTTCTTCGTCCGTGTGCTTGCGCATTCGGTCCCAGTCGGTGATTCGGGCTTTGCCGAGGGCTGCCCGGTACCTTGGTCCCTTGATCGTTACACTTATGATACTGTGGTCGGAGCCCAGGTCTACGTCTTCGTTCCTCCAGGCCACTTCTAGGGAGCCCGCCATCCACGACAGATCCGGGGTGGTGTCCCTGTTGACGCTGTTTCCCTTTCGGGTGGCGACGCCCGGTTCATTGAGGAGCGCCATTTCTTGGTCCTCCATTGCCTTTGCTAGAGCCTTGCCTCGTTTAGATTGGTATTTGTAACCCCATGTAGTGTGAGGGGCGTTGAAGTCGCCTAGGACCAGGAGCGGCCTGTTCCCCGCCAACCTCTTCGCCTGGCTCACTGTTGTTTCAAAGTCGTACTGCCTTTGTGACGGCCTGCAGTATGCGCTCATCACAAACAGGTTTCCGGCACTGCCAATAGTCCTTGTGTGAACCTCGACCAGCGTGTGTTCGCAGCCCTTTTGCGCGGTGAGGTGCTGGGTGGCTGCTATGTTGGTGCGCACCAGTAACGCCGTCCCGCCTTCCGTCGGATCCGTGTACGTGATGTAACCCGGGAGTCTGGGTCTGCCGTGTGTCTCTTGTAACGCGATAATATCCGGTTTCTGGTCGAGCCCATCTAAGTGAAGTTGTAACTCGGCTTCCTTGGTGCGGATGCCCCTGCAATTCCATTGGTAAATGATCGTTGTTTCCCCCCCGCGGATTTGCTTTTTACTGTTCGGCGTCTGCGCCATCTTCCTTTGACGTTTTGATGCGACCGCGCCTGTACGCGATTGATTCCTTGACTTTATTGGCGCGTTCTTTCCTTAGCGCTGCGAACTTGTTCTTCACGGTTATCGTCGCTGTCTTCGCCGCCAGTCGTTCGTGCTTGACTGACAGGATCTTTATTTGACCCTCGAAGACCTCTAACCTGGCATTCATATTGTCGAGATTCTCGTTAATTTGATTGATGGCTGCGAGTATCGCTGCCAGTTTGCCCTCTTGCGGTGGTTGCTGTTGTTGATTTGACGTCTGCGGTGCCGCTGCTGCCGTCTTGCAGTCAGCTGTGGTTTCAGCGTCCATCGCTTCTTGAACATTCAATGCTTGGTGCATGGGCTGCGCCTCTCCTCTCCGCTCTTGGCGCGGCGAGAGGGGGTCCCTCCGTGGCACCTTGCGTTTCTCGTTGGCGTCCTCGGGTGCCGGGCTCGTTTTGGTTATTTTAGTCGCTGAGCTGCCGCTAGCTAGCGCGTCTATTTTACTCATGAGTGCTCTGATCTGCACATTCTGTTCCTGAATCTGGGCGTTTTGCCTTTCGATTAGTCTTTTAAGTTCTGTACATTCGCCGCACTCTTGGCGTGTTGCGACGTTTTGGCTAGAGGGGGCAGGTGGGGTAGGTTTGAGGGGTGGGAACTCTCTGTCGTCCCCTAGAGCGACGGAAGACCTGTTGGTCCAGCCCACCTTTTTCTCGGCGAGTATCCCTCGTTGGTTGGACTCGACCCGGGTTCTTGATCTGGTCCGGGACCTCGAACGGGATCCCCGGCGTCTTCCGCTCGAGCTACGACTGCCTCCTTTCCCCATCGTCTCCCAGCGGCGGCCGTCCTTGGAGCCAGCCGATGGCGCCTGGTCGGCCCTGTTCGGGCCATCCCGGGAACAGGATCGCGATCGTTGGCGGCTTTGGTGGCTGCCCTTGCGGGCCGGCGTTCTCGAACGGCTCCGCGAAGAGGTGCTGCGTTGGGCACGGCCTGCAGGACCTCTATCTTCTTGGCTACTGTCGTCGATGGCCCGGCGCCGTTCCCAGCGCCGGCGCCGCACCACGTACGGCGTCTTGAATTTTGCCTTACAGGCCCGGTCGGCGGTGAGATGCTTGCCGCCGCACAGGCCGCACTTGGGCACACACGCGTGCTCTTTGTCCGGGTTGGCGATGCCGCACCCCCGGCAGATGCGATTTTGGGGATTGGGGCACACGTCCATTCGGTGTCCGACGCGGCCGCACTGGTAGCAGACGTCGATCTGCTTGCGGTGCAGTGAACATTCAACGAGCAGGTTCCCGTAACGCACGTAATTGGGAACCTTGGGTCCCTCGAAGGCGATCACCACGGATCTGGTCTTGCCAATTCGTTTCGCCTGCAACGCCGTCGGGTTGTGCTTGTGCACCACTAGGTCTTGAATTTCTTGGGCGGTGTCCTCTAGCGGGATGCCTCGTATCACTCCTTTAACTGTTCCGTGAGGCGCCGATTCGTAAGTGCTCACCTCGTGGGCCGTTCCTCGAATGTCGATGCGTTTCACCATGGCGTACTTGTCGGCGTGCTCCCTCTTCGAGGTACTCACAACGATTATGTTCTGTTGATGGTTTGGACAAATAATATCTTCTCTTGCTGCAATTGCATCGACTTGGGCCGCCCCAGTAATGGCTCGGCTGATTTCGACCCGGGCCACATCGCTCACTTGAAGCCCGCCGCGTGGCCGCATTACAATCTTCACGTCTTCGCGCGGGAGGTCCGGCATTCTCGCGCCCTTGAGCAGCTTGCCCTTGTTTACTCGCTTCATCCTGTGACGAAGGCTCTTGTCGGTGGTGCCATCGTTGTAATCGCCACGTCTGTTGCTGACGTCAACTGTGGCTTCGGCGCCATCTTGGCTTGCGTGGCTCCTTTGCTTCAACTTCTCGCCGGCGGTTTTCCACCCCTCGGCTCTCGTGAGCTGATCCGGCGAAATTTCTTCGCCATCGACCTCAATTCTCATAGCGGTCGACATATTGGGTCCCTGTCCGCTTGTCAAATTAGCGATTGGTCGGTAATGGGCTGCGGCTCGATGCGGCCTGAGAGTAGGCCTACCGCTTCCCTCGGCCGAAGCCGAGGCCGGTGGGCGCTCTTCGTGGGTCACAAAATCGGTTCTAATTGCCGAATAAATGGACGCCTACCGCGGAATTGGGTATCCCGGTGGTCCACGTAGGTTCATACAACCGATCGATGCACTTTCATGAAGATCCGAGTTGAATAATCGGCGCAATTAGTGAAAATTCAGAGAGCTGACGTGGAACACGTTCATTCAGCAACGCAATGGCTCATACCCTTACTCGAACTGTGTTCGGAGTGGGGAGGCCAATCTGCAAAAATATAGGGCTCCAAAAACTTTTTTAATAAAATGAGCACAAATGTCTTGTATCCCAAAGAGATTGCAGCCAAGTAAACAGTCCATGAGATGAAATCGCCATTGTTATTCATAATAACAGCATTTGTCCGTTCATAATTGCAGCATTTGTCGATAAATGGTCAGTCACAGTACCTTTGCTGCGACGGAAGCGCGATGTGTCGCAGACCGTAGGCAACGTCCGTTCTTCGCAGTTGCTAGATGTGGTGGGCGAGAATTCCGAATGCCTTTGCATCTAGGATCAATTTATCGTTCAAGAGCACTTTTCGCGCGCGGGCATTCCTTGACACGATAAAAGGACTTGGTTGCAAGCGCATTCGGAACAGGCCAATGCCCGTAACGCAAACGTAAGGTGCAAACCCTATCAGCTAGTTCTGCCCGAGGTGCGCTAAACCTAAATCTGATACGCAACGTAGCTCCTCACGTTATCGTCACTGACAAGACCTGTAGTGGTGATGCTCCAAGGAACCTGAGACCGAATAGCACACTACTCTGCACTGTCGATACTGTTGTATAAAACGTCTAGCTGCTTCCAGTTATTGGTTATGTGAAGCTTCAGCTAATCACAATTAGGATTGTGTATTCAAGCGGTTCCTTGGACACATTCCACCATCACCACGAGGCTATTGGCCTCGTACACTTACTCTGCGATGGGATGCTATGAAGCTGGAAGCTAGAAGCCAGTTCTTTATCCGCATTGTCCAGTCAAACACCACTTTGAACTTGCCCAATCACCTCCAGTTGCCACTGAAATGTTTGGGACCACAGATTTAGTGGTGCGCCGAATTAGGCAGACAAAAAGGCATCCGAAACAAAGCAGCAAAGTAGTGTACGCGTTCGCCAAACTCGCAACTTCCATACACGAGGGTGGCGCATTGAGTCGCCTTAAAAACGAAACGTTCCCACAGTTGACAACGTGTACATTCAATGCTATCAAACGACCTGCGGTCAATACTAATGCATTCCACACAAATTTAAACGTAAAGCGGTACATTCGCGAATGCATAGGGCACAGGAAGCTTGCTATAATCAAAATAATGTAAGCAGAGCGATTTGCTCACCTGAGATAGAGCTGCTAGAACATGTAGTGTCAATAAAACATCTTCATCAACAGAGCCCTTCTGCAATCCACGATTGGTGTGTTCCTTAATCACAGGGGAACCATCAACACCAACGTCTGGCAGCGCATCTGCAAATGAACACAAAGGAAAGCTTAGAAAAAGGAGACTGTTTTTTTAAACGAAGACTCACCTGACAAACTGCAGCAAAGCATTCGGCCGACCACAGCTGTTATCTCTAGAAACATCATCCTAAATGCCCCCACTCGAAATTGAAATGATCATGCTGGAACCGTTCAGAGGATAGACGTCAGGCCGATCCTGCAGACATGAAAAGGCATTCCCACTTTATTAAAAAAAAATAGGGCAACTCAAATTGTTCACTTGAGCAGCAACAGCAAGTGAATGCGTTCGATTGCCACGCACACATCTCTAAAGCTCCTTGATAGTCTGCCACTGGGATATTCCACGACCACAATGAAAACTCCAATACAAAAGCAAACTTGTGGTATTTGATACACAAATATAGCAAAACAGCTTTGTAAAAGCAATATAAACTACGAAAGATATTCATCATGGAATAAGAAAGGAGGAGTTACGGCGGAAGTAGCCCTCCATCCTCACGAGAGAAGTGCTGTACGACTGCACTTTTCAATGACCACTGTGGAAAGCTCGAGAAAAGGGTATATTTTATGCCGGGTATGCTGTTTCTAAAGCTGGGAGCAGCTTCGTAAAACTGAATTAAAGCAACCGAAGTTTTTCACCAGAGCAACAGTTGAATGTCAGTAGGGTCCAACAGCAGATGTCCAATACCGGAACACTTCTTAACTCCACCAATTATCACTTCCATGATCTCGATGAAACCATCCAACCAAACAGAATCTCCAGGTAGACGATCTAAAAATTTAAAAGAAAACAAAAGCTAAGTCAAAGCGGCGAACAATCAGTAACGATGCTCACCTTAGCCGAAGGAACGAGGCAATATGGTGGTATCGGCCCTCTTCTCGAGTGAATCCATTAATGCACGGCACGACTGGGTCTTGCAGTGGTCATGGTGGAGCCGTCCTGGCAATGGTATACTTGAGACCGAGTCTGCATATATTCAACACGAAGAGAAACTTAGTCCATGGAAATTAAATTAACTGATATTGTTTACCTGTCAAGCAGCACTAAAGAAGGTGTGTAGCAACACCATCGCTTTCGTCATCAGTCCACTGCGACACTCCATGGCTCGACCATACGATGATAACCTTCGAAAAGTTGATACGATTCCATGGTCCAGGAAGTACATCTGGATACACCCGGGAATAGAGCTTAGTAAATATAGGGTGACCAGTCTAACTTATGTACGATGAATTAAACTGAACCTCAACACTACTGATATCTCTGCATACGTACTCTGTTGTGCACCGTGATGAAGCTTTCACGTGGTTTTTTCAGATCCGTCCACCGTCGCCGGTTATTTACTGGTTCCAAGCTGTCCGGAAACCTTCAGCTGACACTGAAACACGAAAAATTCGACGTTGAGTGGAAAGCCGAAAATTTGGAAAGCAAACTCATTACCGAAAAGTAAACCCGGTCATTCAGGAGATTACCTGAGAAGTGCCAGCCAACAGAATGGCGGTGGCAGGAGTCACTGACGCTTGAAGCACAACCACGGACCACGAACAGTTATATCAGTATATTGCAGAACACTGCGATGCCCTTAATCGAACTGTGTTCGGAATGAGGAGGCCAATCTGCAAAAATATATGGCTCCAAAAACTTTTTTAATAAAGTGATCACAAATGTGTTGTATCCCAAAGAGATTGCAGCCAAGTAAACAGTCCATGAGCTGAAATCGCCATTGTTATTCATAATAACAGCATTTGTCCATTCATAATTGCAGCATTTGTCGAGAAATGGTCAGTCACAGTACCTTTGCTGCGACGGAAGTGCGATGTGTCGCAGACCGTAGGCAACGTCCGCTCTTCGCAGTTGCTAGATGTGGTGGGCGAGAATTCCGAATGCCTTTGCATCAAGGATCAATTTATCGTTCAAGAGCACTTTTCGCGCGCGGGCATTCCTTGACACGATAAAAGGACTTGGTTGCAAGCGCATTCGGAACAGGCCAATGTCCGTAACGCAAACGTAAGGTGCAAACCCTATCAGCTAGTTCTGCCCGAGGTGCGCTAAACCTAAATCTGATACGCAACGTAGCTCCTCACGTTTTCGTCACTGACAAGACCTCTAGTGGTGATGCTCCAAGGAACCTGAGACCGAATAGCACACTACTGTGCACTGTCGATACTGTTGTATAGAACGTCTAGTTGCTTCCAGTTATTGGTGATGTGAAGCTTCAGCTAATCACAATTAGGATTGTGTATTCAAGCGGTTCCTTGGACACATTGCACCCTCACCACGAGGCTATTGGCCTCGTACACTTACTCTGCGATGGGATGCTATGAAGCTGGAAGCTGGAAGCTAGAAGCCAGTTCTTTATCCGCATTGTCCAGTCACACACCACTTTGAACTTGCCCAATCACCTCCAGTTGCCACTGAAATGTTTGGGACCACAGATTTAGTGGTGCGCCGAATTAGGCAGACAAAAAGGCATCCGAAACAAAGCAGCAAAGTAGTGTACGCGTTCGCCGATGGATTAAACTGAAACACAACACTACTGATATCTCTGTATATGTACTTTGTTACTGTGCACTGTCGATACTGTTGTATAGGATGTCTAGTTTCTTCAAATTATTGGATATGTGAAGCTTCAGCTAATGGCAACTAGGATTGTGTATTCAAGCGGTACCTTGGACACATTCCACCCTCACCGCGAGGCTATTGGCCTCGTACACTTACTCTGCGACGGGATACTATGAAGCTGGAAGCTGGAAGCTAGAAGCCAGTTCTTTATCCGCATGGTCCAGTCAAACACCACTTTGAACTTGCCCAATCACCTCCAGTTGCCACTGAAATGTTTGGGACCACAGATTTAGTGGTGCGCCGAATTAGGCAGACAAAAAGGCATCCGAAACAAAGCAGCAAAGTAGTGTACGCGTTCGCCAAACTCGCAACTTCCATACACGAGGGTGGCGCATTGAGTCTCCTTAAAAACGAAACGTTCCCACAGTTGACAAAGTGTACATTCAATGCTATCAAACGACCTGCGGTCAATACTAATGCATTCCACACAAATTTAAACGTAAAGCGGTACATTCGCGAATGCATAGGGCACAGGAAGCTTGCTATAATCAAAATAATGTAAGTAGAACGATTTGCTCACCTGAGATAGAGCTGCTAGAACATGTAGTGTCAATAAAACATCTTCATCAACAGAGCCCTTCTGCATTCCACGATTTGTGTGTTCCTTAATCACAGTGGAAACATCAACACCAACGTCTGGTAGCGCATCTGCAAATGAACACAAAGGACAGCTTAGAAAAGGGAAACTGTTCTTTGAAACGAAGACTCACCTGGTAAACTGCAGCAAAACATTCGGGCAACCACAGCTGTTATCTCGAGAAACATCATCCTAAATGCCCCCACTCGAAAGTGAAATGATCATGCTGGAACCGTTCAGAGGATAGACCTCAGGCCGATCCTGCAGACAAGAAAAGGCATTCCCACTTTATTAAAAGGAAATAAGGCAACTCAAATTGTTCACTTGAGCAGCAACAGCAAGTGAATGCTTTCGATTGCCACGCATACATCGCTAAAGCTCTTTGATAGTCTGCCACTGGTATATTCGAAGACCACAATTAAAACTACAATACAAAAGCAAACCTGTGGTAGTTGATCTACAAATATAGCAAAACAGCTTTGAAAAAGCAATATAAACTACGAAAGATATTCATCATAGAATAAGAAACGAGGAGTTACGGCGGAAGTAGCCCTCCATCCTCACGAGAGAAGTGCTGTACGACTGCACTGTTCAATGACCACTGTGGAAAGCTCGAAAAAAGCGTATATATTATGCCGGATATGCTGTTTCTAAAGCTGGGAGCAGCTTCGTAAAACTGAATTAAAGCAACCGAAGTTTTTCACCTGAGCAACAGTTGAATGCCAGTAGTGTCCAACCGCAGAAGTCCAATACCAGAACACTTCTTAACTCCACCAATTATCACTTCCATGATCTCGATGAAACCATCCAGCCAAACAGAAGCTCCAGCTAGATGATCTAAAAATTTAAAAGAAAACAAAAGCTAAGTCAAAGCGGAGAACAATCAGTAACGATGCTCACCTTAGCCGAAGGAACGAGGCAATATGGTGGTAACGGCCCTCTTCTCGAGTGAATCCATTAATGCACGGCACGACTGGGTCTTGCAGAGTTAAGGTGGAGCCGTCCTGCCAATGGTATACTTGAGACCGAGTCTGCATATATTCAATATGAAGAGAAACTTAGTCCATGGAAATAAATTAACTGATATTGTTTACCTGTCAAGCAGCACCAAAGAAGGTTTGTAGCAACACCATCGCTTTCGTCATCAGTCCACTGCGACACTCCATGGCTCGACCATACGATGATAACCTTCGAAAAGTTGATACGATTCCATGGTCCAGGAAGTACATCTGGATACACCCGGGAATAGAGCTTAGTAAATAGAGGGTGACCAGTCTAACTTATGCACGATGGATTAAACTGAACCTCAACACTACTGATATCTCTGCATACGTACTCTGTTGTGCACCGTGATGAAGCTTTCACGTGGTTTTTCAGATCCGTCCACCGTCGCCGGTTATTTTCTGGTTCCAAGCTCTCCGGAAACCTTCAGCTGACACTGAAGCATGCAAAATTCGACGTTGAGTGGAAAGCCGGAAATTTGGAAAGCAAACTCATTACCGAAAAGTAAACCCGGTCATTCAGGAGATTACCTGAGAAGTGCCAGCCAACAGAATGGCGGTGGCAGGAGTCACTGACGCTTGAAGCACAACCACGGACCACGAACAGTTATATCCGTAAATTGCAGAACACTGCGATGCCCTTACTCGAACTGTGTTCGGAGTGAGGAGACCAATCTGCAAAAATATAAGGCTCCAAAAACTTTTTTAATAAAGTGAGCACAAATGTCTTGTATCCCAAACAGATTGCAGCCAAGTAAACAGTCCATGAGCTGAAATCGCCATTGTTATTCATAATAACAGCATTTCTCCATTCATAATTGCAGCATTTGTCGATAAATGGTCAGTCACAGTACCTTTGCTGCGACGGAAGTGCGATGTGTCACAGACCGTAGGCAACGTCCGTTCTTCCCAGTTGCTAGATGTGGTGGGCGAGAATTCCGAATGCCTTTGCATCTAGGATCAATTTATCGTTCAAGAGCACTTTTCGCGCGCGGGCATTCCTTGACACGATAAAAGGACTTGGTTGCAAGCGCATTCGGAACAGGCCAATGTCCGTAACGCAAACGTAAGGTGCAAACCCTATGTGCTCGTTCTGCCCGAGGTGCGCTAAACCTAAATCTGATACGCAACGTAGCTCCTCACGTTTTCGTCACTGACAAGACCTCTAGTGGTGATGCTCCAAGGAACCTGAGACCGAATAGTACACTACTGTGCACTGTCGATACTGTTGTATAGAACGTCTAGCTGCTTTCAGTTATTGGTTATGTGAAGCTTCAGCTAATCACAATTAGGTTTCTGTATTCAAGCGGTTCCTTGGACACATTCCACCTTTACCACGAGGCTATTGGCCTCGTACACTTACTCTGCGATGGGATGCTATGAAGCTGGAAGCTGGAAGCTAGAAGCCAGTTCTTTATCCGCATTGTCCAGTCAAACACCACTTTGAACTTGCCCAATCATTTCCAGGTGCCACTGAAATGTTTGGGACCACAGATTTAGTGGTGCGCCGAATTAGGCAGACAAAAAGGCATCCGTAACAAAGCAGCAAAGTAGTGTACGCGTTCGCCAAACTCGCACCTTCCATACACGAGGGTGGCGCATTGAGTCTCCTTAAAAGCGAAACGTTCCCGCAGTTGACAACGTGTACATTCAATTCTATCAAGCGACCTGCGGTCAATACTAATGCGTTCCACACAAATTTAAACGCAAAGCGGAACATTCGCGAATGCATAGGGCACAGGAAGCTTGCTATAATCAAAATAATGTAAGTAGAACGATTTGCTCACCTGAGATAGAGCTGCTAGAACATGTAGTGTCAATAAAACATCTTCATAAACGGAGCCCTTCTGCATTCCACGATTGGTGCGTTCCTTAATCAATGTGGAACCATCAACACCAACGTCTGGTAGCGCATCTGCAAATGAACACAAAGGAAAGCTAAGAAAAGGGAGACTGTTTTTTAAACGAAGACTCACCTGATAAACTGCAGCAAAGCATTCGGCCGACCACAGCTGTTATCTCGAGAAACCTCATCCTAAATGCCCCCACTCGAAAGTGAAATGATCATGCTGGAACCGTTCAGAGGATAGACCTCAGGCCGATCCTGCAGACATGAAAAGGCATTCCAACTTTATTAAAAGGAAATAAGGCAACTCAAATTGTTCATTTGAGCAGCAACAGCAAGTGAATGCGTTCGATTGCCACGCATACATCGCTAAAGCTCTTTGATAGTCTGCCACTGGTATATTCCACGACCACAATGAAAACTCCAATACAAAAGCAGACTTGTGGTATTTGATCTACAAATATAGCAAAACAGCTTTGTAAAAGCAATATAAACTACGAAATACATTCAACATAGAATAAGAAACGAGGAGTTACGGCGGAAGTAGCCCTCCATCCTCACGACAGAAGTGCTGTACGATTGCACTGTTCAATGACCACTGTGGAAAGCTCGAGAAAAGGGTATATTTTATGCCGGATATGCTGTTTCTAAAGCTGGGAGCAGCTTCGTAAATCTGAATTAAAGCAACCGAAGTTTTTCACCTGAGCAACAGTTGAACGTCAGTAGGGTCCAACAGCAGATGTCCAATACCAGAACACTTCTTAACTCCACCAATTATCACTTCCATGATCTCGATGAAACCATCCAACCAAACAGAATCTCCAGGTAGACGATCTAAAAATTTAAAAGAAAACAAAAGCTAAGTCAAAGCGGAGAACAATAAGTAACGATGCTCACCTTAGCTGAAGGAACGAGGCAATACGGTGGTATCGGCCCTCTTCACGAGTGAATCCATTATTCCACGGCATGACTGGGTCTTGCTCTGGTCATGGTGGAGCCGTCCTGGATATGGTATACTTGAGACCGAGTCTGCATATATTCAATATGATGAGAAACTTAGTCCATGGAAATAAATTAACTGATATTGCTTACCTGTCAAGCAGCACCAAAGAAGGTGTGTAGCAACACCATCGCTTAAGTCATCAGTCCACTGCGACACTCCATGGCTCGACCATACGATGATAACCTTCGAAAAGTTGATACGATTCCATGGTCCAGGAAGTACATCTGGATACACCCAGGAATAGAGCTTAGTGAATATGGGGTGACCAGTCTAACTTATGCACGATGGATTAAACTGAAACACAACACTACTGATATCTCTGTATATGTACTTTGTTACTGTGCACTGTCGATACTGTTGTATAGGATGTCTAGTTTCTTCAAGTTATTGGATATGTGAAGCTTCAGCTAATGACAATTAGGATTGTGTATTCAAGCGGTACCTTGGACACATTCCACCCTCACCACGAGGCTATTGGCCTCGTACACTTACTCTGCGACGGGATGCTATGAAGCTGGAAGCTGGAAGCTAGAAGCCAGTTCTTTATCCGCATTGTCCAGTCAAACAGCACTTTGAACTTGCCCAATCACCTCCAGTTGCCACTGAAATGTTTGAGACCACAGATTTAGTGGTGCGCCGAATTAGGCACACAAAAAGGCATCCGTAACAAAGCAGCAAAGTAGTGTACGCGTTCGCCAAACTCGCACCTTCCATACACGAGGGTGGCGCATTGAGTCTCCTTAAAAGGGAAACGTTCCCACAGTTGACAACGTGTACATTCAATGCTATCAAACGACCTGCGGTCAATACTAATGCGTTCCACACAAATTTAAACGCAAAGCGCTACATTCGCGAATGCATAGGGCACAGGAAGCTTGCTATAATCAAAATAATGTAAGTAGAGCGATTTGCTCACCTGACATAGAGCTGCTAGAACATGTAGTGTCAATAAAACATCTTCATCAACAGAGCCCTTCTGCATTCCACGATTGGTGTGTTCCTTAATCACAGTGGAACCATCAACACCAACGTCTGGTAGCGCATCTGCAAATGAACACAAAGGACAGCTTAGAAAAGGGAAACTATTTTTTTAAACGAGGACTCACCTGGTAAACTGCAGCAAAACATTCGGGCAACCACAGCTGTTATCCCGAGAAACATCATCCTAAATGCCCCCACTCGAAAGTGAAATGATCATGCTGGAACCGTTCAGAGGATAGACCTCAGGCCGATCCTGCAGACATGAAAAGGCATTCCCACTTTATTAAAAAAAAATAGGGCAACTCAAGTTGTTCACTTGAGCAGCAACAGCAAGTGAATGCGTTCGATTGTCACGCATACATCACTAAAGCTCTTTGATAGTCTGCCACTGTTATATTCCACGACCACAATGAAAACTCCAATACAAAAGCAAACCTGTGGTAGTTGATCGACAAATATAGCAAACCAGCTTTGCAAAAGCAATATAAACTACGAAAGATATTCATCATAGAATAAGAAACGAGGAGTTACGGCGGAAGTAGCCCTCCATCCTCACGACAGAAGTGCTGTACGATTGCACTGTTCAATGACCACTGTGGAAAGCTCGAGAAAAGGGTATATTTTATGCCGGATATGCTGTTTCTAAAGCTGGGAGCAGCTTCGTAAATCTGAATTAAAGCAACCGAAGTTTTTCACCTGAGCAACAGTTGAACGTCAGTAGGGTCCAACAGCAGATGTCCAATACCAGAACACTTCTTAACTCCACCAATTATCACTTCCATGATCTCGATGAAACCATCCAACCAAACAGAATCTCCAGGTAGACGATCTAAAAATTTAAAAGAAAACAAAAGCTAAGTCAAAGCGGATAACAGTCAGTAACGATGCTCACCTTAGCCGAAGGAACGAGGCAATATGGTGGTAACGGCCCTCTTCTCGACTGAATCCATGAATGCACGGCACGACTGGGTCTTGCAGTGGTCATGGTGAAGCCGTCCTGGCAATGGTATACTTGAGACCGAGTCTGCATATATTCAATACGAAGAGTAGCTTAGTCGATGTAAAATAAATTAACTGATATTGTTTACCTGTCAAGCGGCACCAATGAAGGTGTGTAGCAACACCATCGCTTTCCTCATCAGTCCACTGCGACACTCCATGGCTCGACCATACGATGATAACCTTCGAAAAGTTGATACGATTCCATGGTCTAGGAAGTACATCTGCATACACCCAGGAATAGAGCTCAGTAAATATTGGGTGACCAGTCTAAATTATGCACGATAGATTACACTGAACCTCAACGCAACTGATATCTCTGCATACGCCCTCTGCTACTGTGCACTGTCGATACTGTTGTGTAGAACGTCTAGCTGCTTCCAGTTATTGGTTATGTGAAGCTTCAGCTAATCACAATTAGGATTGTGTATTCAAGCGGTTCCTTGGACACATTCCACCCTCACCACGAGGCTATTGGCCTCGTACACTTACTCTGCGATGGGATGGTATGAAGCTGGAAGCTGGAAGCTAGAAGACGGTTCTTTATCCGCATTGTCCAGTCAAACACCACTTTGAACTTGCCCAATCACCTCCAGTTGCCACTGAAATGTTTGGGACCACAGATTTAGTGGTGCGCCGAAATAGGCAGACCAATATGCATCCGTAGCAAAGCAGCAAAGTAATGTACGCGTTCGCCAAACTCGCACCTTCCATACACGAGGATAGCGCATTGAGTCTCCTTAAAAGCGAAACGTTCCCACAGTTGACAACGTGTACATTCAATGCTATCAAACGACCTGCGGTAAATACTAATGCGTTCCACACAAATTTAAACGCAAAGCGCTACATTCGCGAATGCATAGGGCACAGGAAGCTTGCTATAATCAAAATAATGTAAGTAGAGCGATTTGCTCACCTGAGATAGAGCTGCTACAACATGTAGTGTCAATAAAATATCTTCATCAACAGAGCCCTTCTGCATTCCACGATTGGTGTGTTCCTTAATCGATGTGGAACCATCAACACCAACGTCTGGTAGCGCATCTGCAAATGAGCACAAAGGAAAGCTTAGAAAAAGGAGACTGTTTTTTTAAACGAAGACTCATCTGATAAACTGCAGCAAAACATTCGGCCGACCACAGCTGTTATCTCGAGAAACATCATCCTAAATGCCCCCACTCGAAAGTGAAATGATTATGCTGGAACCGTTCAGAAGATAGACCTCAGGCCTATCCTGCAGACATGAAAAGGCATTCCCACTTTATTGAAAAAAATAGGGCAACTCAAATTGTTCACTTGAGCAGCAACAGCAAGTGAATGCGTTCGATTTCCACGCATACATCGCTAAAGCTCTTTGATAGTCTGCCACTGGTATATTCCACGACCACAATGAAAACTCCAATACAAAAGCAAACTTGTGGTATTTGATCTACAAATATAGCAAAACAGCTTTGTAAAAGCAATATAAACTACAAAAGATATTCATCATGGAATAAGAAACGAGGGGTTACGGCGGAAGTAGCCCTCGTTCCTCACGAGAGAAGTGCTGTACCACTGCCCTGTTCAATGACCACTTTGGAAAGCTCGAGAAAAGGGTATATTTTATGCCGAATATGCTGTTTCTAAAGGTGGGAGTAGCTTCGCAAAACTGAAATAAAGCAACCGAAGTTTTTCACCTGAGCAACAGCTGAATGTCACTAGGGTCGAACAGCAGATGTCCAATACCAGAACACTTCTTAACTCCAACAATTATCACTTCCATGATCTCGATGAAACCATCCAGCCAAAAAGAAGCTCCAGCTAGACGATCTAAAAATTTAAAAGAAAACAAAAGCGAAGTCAAAGCGGAGAACAGTAAGTAACGATGCTCACCTTAGCCGAAGGAACGAGGCAATATGGTGGTAACGGCCCTCTTCTCGAGTGAATTTATTAATGCACGGCACGACTGGGTCTTGCAGTGGTCATGGTGGAGCCGTCGTGCCAATGGTATACTTGAGACCGAGTCTGCATATATTCAATATGAAGAGAAACTTAGTCCATGGAAATAAATTAACTGATATTGTTTACCTGTCAAGCAGCACCAAAGAAGGTTTGTAGCAACACCATCGCTTTCGTCATCAATCCACTGCGACACTCCATGGCTCGACCATACGATGATAACCTTCGAAAAGTTGATACGATTCCATGGTCCAGGAAGTACATCTGGATACACCCGGGAATAGAGCTTAGTAAATATAGGGTGACCATTCTAACTTATGCACAATGAATTAAACTGAACCTCAACACTACTGATCTCTCTGCATACGTACTCTTTTGTGCACCGTGATGAAGCTTTCACGTGGTTTTTCAGATCCGTCCACCGTCGCCGGTTATTTTCTGGTTCCAAGCTGTCCGGAAACCTTCAGCTGACACTGAAACATGCAAAATTCGACGTTGAGTGGAAAGCCGAAAATTTGGAAAGCAAACTCATTACCGAAAAGTAAACCCGGTCATTCAGGAGATTACCTGAGAAGTGCCAGCCAACAGAATGGCGGTGGCAGGAGTCACTGACGCTTGAAGCACAACCACGGACCACGAACAGTCATATCCGTAAATTGCGGAACACTGCGATGCCCTTACTCGAACTGTGTTCGGAGTGGGGAGGCCAATCTGCAAAAATATAAGGCTCCAAAAACTCTTTTAATAAAGTGAGCACAAATGTCTTGTATCCCAAAGAGATCGCAGCCAAGTAAAAAGTCCATGAGCTGAAATCGCCATTGTTATTCATAATAACAGCATTTGTCCGTTCATAATTGCAGCATTTGTCGATAAATGGTCAGTCACAGTACCTTTGCTGCGACGGAAGTGCGATGTGTCGCAGACCGTAGGCAACGTCCGTTCTTCGCAGTTGCTAGATGTGGTGGGCGAGAATTCCGAATGCCTTTGCATCTAGGATCAATTTATCGTTCAAGAGCACTTTTCGCGCGCGGGCATTCCTTGACACGATAAAAGGACTTGGTTGCAAGCGCATTCGGAACAGGCCAATGTCCGTAACGCAAACGTAAGGTGCAAACCCTATCTGCTAGTTCTGCCCGAGGTACGCTAAACCTAAATCTGATACGCAACGTAGCTCCTCACGTTTCCGTCACTGACAAGACCTCTAGTGGTGATGCTCCAAGGAACCTGAGACCGAATAGCACACTACTGTGCACTGTCGATACTGTTGTATAGAACGTCTAGCTGCTTCCAGTTATTGGTTATGTGAAGCTTCAGCTAATCACAATTAGGATTGTGTATTCAAGCGGTACCTTGGACACATTCCACCCTCACCACGAGGCTATTGGCCTCGTACACTTACTCTGCGACGGGATGCTATGAAGCTGGAAGCTGGAAGCTAGAAGCCAGTTCTTTATCCGCATTGTCCAGTCAAACAGCACTTTGAACTTGCCCAATCACCTCCAGTTGCCACTGAAATGTTTGAGACCACAGATTTAGTGGTGCGCCGAATTAGGCACACAAAAAGGCATCCGTAACAAAGCAGCAAAGTAGTGTACGCGTTCGCCAAACTCGCACCTTCCATACACGAGGGTGGCGCATTGAGTCTCCTTAAAAGGGAAACGTTCCCACAGTTGACAACGTGTACATTCAATGCTATCAAACGACCTGCGGTCAATACTAATGCGTTCCACACAAATTTAAACGCAAAGCGCTACATTCGCGAATGCATAGGGCACAGGAAGCTTGCTATAATCAAAATAATGTAAGTAGAGCGATTTGCTCACCTGACATAGAGCTGCTAGAACATGTAGTGTCAATAAAACATCTTTATCAACAGAGCCCTTCTGCATTCCACGATTGGTGTGTTCCTTAATCACAGTGGAACCATCAACACCAACGTCTGGTAGCGCATCTGCAAATGAACACAAAGGACAGCTTAGAAAAGGGAAACTATTTTTTTAAACGAGGACTCACCTGGTAAACTGCAGCAAAACATTCGGGCAACCACAGCTGTTATCCCGAGAAACATCATCCTAAATGCCCCCACTCGAAAGTGAAATGATCATGCTGGAACCGTTCAGAGGATAGACCTCAGGCCGATCCTGCAGACATGAAAAGGCATTCCCACTTTATTAAAAAAAAATAGGGCAACTCAAGTTGTTCACTTGAGCAGCAACAGCAAGTGAATGCGTTCGATTGTCACGCATACATCACTAAAGCTCTTTGATAGTCTGCCACTGTTATATTCCACGACCACAATGAAAACTCCAATACAAAAGCAAACCTGTGGTAGTTGATCGACAAATATAGCAAACCAGCTTTGCAAAAGCAATATAAACTACGAAAGATATTCATCATAGAATAAGAAACGAGGAGTTACGGCGGAAGTAGCCCTCCATCCTCACGAGAGAAGTGCTGTACGACTGCACTGTTCAATGACCACTGTGGAAAGCTTGAGAAAAGGGTATGTTTTATGCCGAATATGCTGTTTGTAAAGCTGGGAGCAGCTTCGTAAAACTGAATTAAAGCAACCGACGTTTTTGACCTGAGACACAGTTGAATGTCAGTGGGGTCCAACAGCAGATGTCCAATACCAGAACACTTCCTAACTCCACCAATTATCACTTCCATGATCTAGATGAAACCATCCAGCCAAACAGAGGCTCCAGCTAGATGATCTAAAAATTTAAAAGAAAACAAAAGCTAAGTCAAAGCGGATAACAGTCAGTAACGATGCTCACCTTAGCCGAAGGAACGAGGCAATATGGTGGTAACGGCCCTCTTCTCGACTGAATCCATGAATGCACGGCACGACTGGGTCTTGCAGTGGTCATGGTGAAGCCGTCCTGGCAATGGTATACTTGAGACCGAGTCTGCATATATTCAATACGAAGAGTAGCTTAGTCGATGTAAAATAAATTAACTGATATTGTTTACCTGTCAAGCGGGCACCAATGAAGGTGTGTAGCAACACCATCGCTTTCCTCATCAGTCCACTGCGACACTCCATGGCTCGACCATACGATGATAACCTTCGAAAAGTTGATACGATTCCATGGTCTAGGAAGTACATCTGCATACACCCAGGAATAGAGCTCAGTAAATATTGGGTGACCAGTCTAAATTATGCACGATAGATTACACTGAACCTCAACGCAACTGATATCTCTGCATACGCCCTCTGCTACTGTGCACTGTCGATACTGTTGTGTAGAACGTCTAGCTGCTTCCAGTTATTGGTTATGTGAAGCTTCAGCTAATCACAATTAGGATTGTGTATTCAAGCGGTTCCTTGGACACATTCCACCCTCACCACGAGGCTATTGGCCTCGTACACTTACTCTGCGATGGGATGGTATGAAGCTGGAAGCTGGAAGCTAGAAGACGGTTCTTTATCCGCATTGTCCAGTCAAACACCACTTTGAACTTGCCCAATCACCTCCAGTTGCCACTGAAATGTTTGGGACCACAGATTTAGTGGTGCGCCGAAATAGGCAGACCAATATGCATCCGTAGCAAAGCAGCAAAGTAATGTACGCGTTCGCCAAACTCGCACCTTCCATACACGAGGATAGCGCATTGAGTCTCCTTAAAAGCGAAACGTTCCCACAGTTGACAACGTGTACATTCAATGCTATCAAACGACCTGCGGTAAATACTAATGCGTTCCACACAAATTTAAACGCAAAGCGCTACATTCGCGAATGCATAGGGCACAGGAAGCTTGCTATAATCAAAATAATGTAAGTAGAGCGATTTGCTCACCTGAGATAGAGCTGCTACAACATGTAGTGTCAATAAAATATCTTCATCAACAGAGCCCTTCTGCATTCCACGATTGGTGTGTTCCTTAATCGATGTGGAACCATCAACACCAACGTCTGGTAGCGCATCTGCAAATGAGCACAAAGGAAAGCTTAGAAAAAGGAGACTGTTTTTTTAAACGAAGACTCATCTGATAAACTGCAGCAAAACATTCGGCCGACCACAGCTGTTATCTCGAGAAACATCATCCTAAATGCCCCCACTCGAAAGTGAAATGATTATGCTGGAACCGTTCAGAAGATAGACCTCAGGCCTATCCTGCAGACATGAAAAGGCATTCCCACTTTATTGAAAAAAATAGGGCAACTCAAATTGTTCACTTGAGCAGCAACAGCAAGTGAATGCGTTCGATTTCCACGCATACATCGCTAAAGCTCTTTGATAGTCTGCCACTGGTATATTCCACGACCACAATGAAAACTCCAATACAAAAGCAAACTTGTGGTATTTGATCTACAAATATAGCAAAACAGCTTTGTAAAAGCAATATAAACTACAAAAGATATTCATCATGGAATAAGAAACGAGGGGTTACGGCGGAAGTAGCCCTCGTTCCTCACGAGAGAAGTGCTGTACCACTGCCCTGTTCAATGACCACTTTGGAAAGCTCGAGAAAAGGGTATATTTTATGCCGAATATGCTGTTTCTAAAGGTGGGAGTAGCTTCGCAAAACTGAAATAAAGCAACCGAAGTTTTTCACCTGAGCAACAGCTGAATGTCACTAGGGTCGAACAGCAGATGTCCAATACCAGAACACTTCTTAACTCCAACAATTATCACTTCCATGATCTCGATGAAACCATCCAGCCAAAAAGAAGCTCCAGCTAGACGATCTAAAAATTTAAAAGAAAACAAAAGCGAAGTCAAAGCGGAGAACAGTAAGTAACGATGCTCACCTTAGCCGAAGGAACGAGGCAATATGGTGGTAACGGCCCTCTTCTCGAGTGAATTTATTAATGCACGGCACGACTGGGTCTTGCAGTGGTCATGGTGGAGCCGTCGTGCCAATGGTATACTTGAGACCGAGTCTGCATATATTCAATATGAAGAGAAACTTAGTCCATGGAAATAAATTAACTGATATTGTTTACCTGTCAAGCAGCACCAAAGAAGGTTTGTAGCAACACCATCGCTTTCGTCATCAATCCACTGCGACACTCCATGGCTCGACCATACGATGATAACCTTCGAAAAGTTGATACGATTCCATGGTCCAGGAAGTACATCTGGATACACCCGGGAATAGAGCTTAGTAAATATAGGGTGACCATTCTAACTTATGCACAATGAATTAAACTGAACCTCAACACTACTGATCTCTCTGCATACGTACTCTTTTGTGCACCGTGATGAAGCTTTCACGTGGTTTTTCAGATCCGTCCACCGTCGCCGGTTATTTTCTGGTTCCAAGCTGTCCGGAAACCTTCAGCTGACACTGAAACATGCAAAATTCGACGTTGAGTGGAAAGCCGAAAATTTGGAAAGCAAACTCATTACCGAAAAGTAAACCCGGTCATTCAGGAGATTACCTGAGAAGTGCCAGCCAACAGAATGGCGGTGGCAGGAGTCACTGACGCTTGAAGCACAACCACGGACCACGAACAGTCATATCCGTAAATTGCGGAACACTGCGATGCCCTTACTCGAACTGTGTTCGGAGTGGGGAGACAATCTGCAAAAATATAAGGCTCCAAAAACTCTTTTAATAAAGTGAGCACAAATGTCTTGTATCCCAAAGAGATCGCAGCCAAGTAAAAAGTCCATGAGCTGAAATCGCCATTGTTATTCATAATAACAGCATTTGTCCGTTCATAATTGCAGCATTTGTCGATAAATGGTCAGTCACAGTACCTTTGCTGCGACGGAAGTGCGATGTGTCGCAGACCGTAGGCAACGTCCGTTCTTCGCAGTTGCTAGATGTGGTGGGCGAGAATTCCGAATGCCTTTGCATCTAGGATCAATTTATCGTTCAAGAGCACTTTTCGCGCGCGGGCATTCCTTGACACGATAAAAGGACTTGGTTGCAAGCGCATTCGGAACAGGCCAATGTCCGTAACGCAAACGTAAGGTGCAAACCCTATCTGCTAGTTCTGCCCGAGGTACGCTAAACCTAAATCTGATACGCAACGTAGCTCCTCACGTTTCCGTCACTGACAAGACCTCTAGTGGTGATGCTCCAAGGAACCTGAGACCGAATAGCACACTACTGTGCACTGTCGATACTGTTGTATAGAACGTCTAGCTGCTTCCAGTTATTGGTTATGTGAAGCTTCAGCTAATCACAATTAGGATTGTGTATTCAAGCGGTTCCTTGGACACATTCCACCCTCACCACGAGGCTATTGGCCTCGTACACTTACTCTGCGATGGGATGCTATGAAGCTGGAAGCTGGAAGCTAGAAGCCAGTTCTTTATCCGCATTGTCCAGTCAAACACCACTTTGAACTTGCCCAATCACCTCCAGCTGCCACTGAAATGTTTGGGACCACAGATTTAGGGGTGCGCCGAATTAGGCACACAAAAAGGCATCCATAACAAAGCAGCAAAGTAGTGTACGCGTTCGCCAAACTCGCAACTTCCATACATGAGGGTGGCGCATTGAGTCTCCTTAAAAACGAAACGTTCCCACAGTTGACAACGTGTACATTCAATGCTATCAAACGACCTGCGGTCAATACTAATGCGTTCCACACAAATTTAAACGCAAAGCGGTACATTCGTGAATGCATAGGGCACAAGAAGCTTGCTATAATCAAAATAATGTAAGTAGAGCGATTTGCTCACCTGAGATAGAGCTGCTAGAACATGTAGTGTCAATAAAACATCTTCATCAACAGAGCCCTTCTGCATTCCACGATTGGTGTGTTCCTTAATCAACGTGGAACCATCAACACCAACGTCTGGTAGCGCATCTGCAAATGAACACAAAGGAAAGCTTAGAAAAGGGAAACTGTTTTTTTTTTAACGAAGACTCACCTGATAAACTGCAGCAAAGCATTCGGCCGACCACAGCTGTTATGTCGAGAAACGTCATCCTAAATGCCCCCACTCGAAAGTGAAATGATCATGCTGGACCCGTTCAGAGGATAGACCTCAGGCTGATCCTGCAGACATGAAAAGGCATTCCCACTTTAATTAAAGGAAATAAGGCAACTCAACTTGTTCACTTCAGCAGCAACAGCAAGTCAATGCGTTCGATTGCCACGCATACATCGCTAAAGCTCTTTGATAGTCTGCCACTGATATATTCCACGACCACAATGAAAACTACAATACAAAAGCAAACTTGTGGTATTTGATCCACAAATATCGCAAAACAGCTTTGTAAAAGCAATATAAACTACGAAAGATATTCATCATGGAATAAGAAACGAAGGGTTACGGCGGAAGTAGCCCTCGTTCCTCAGGAGAGAAGTGCTGTACGACTGCACTGTTCAATGACCACTGTGGAAAGCTTGAGTAAAGGGTATATTTTATGCCGAATATGCTGTTTCTAAATCTGGGAGCAGCTTCGTAAAACTGAATTAAAGCAACCGAAGTTTTTCACCTGAGCAACAGTTGAATGTCAGTAGGGTCCAACAGCAGATGTCCAATACCAGAACACTTCTTAACTCCACCAATTATCACTTCCATGATCTCGATGAAACCATCCAACCAAACAGAATCTCCAGGTAGACGATCTAAAAATTTAAAAGAAAACAAAAGCTAAGTCAAAGCGGAGAACAATAAGTAACGATGCTCACCTTAGCCGAAGGAACGAGGCAATACGGTGGTATCGGCCCTCTTCACGAGTGAATCCATTAATGCACCGCACGACTGGGTCTTGCAGTGGTCATGGTGGAGCCGTCCTGCCAATGGTATACTTGAGACCGAGTCTGCATATATTCAATATGAAGAGAAACTTAGTCCATGGAAATAAATTAACTGATATTGTTTACCTGTCAAGCAGCACCAAAGAAGGTTTGTAGCAACACCATCGCCTTCATCATCAGTCCACTGCGACACTCCATGGCTCGACCATACGATGATAACCTTCGAAAAGTTGATACGATTCCATGGTCCAGGAAGTACATCTGGATACACCCGGGAATGGATCTTAGTGAATATAGGGTGACCAGTCTAACTTATGCACGATGGATTAAACTGAACCTCAACACTACAGATATCTCTGCATACGTACTCTGTTGTGCACCGTGATGAAGCTTTCACGTGGTTTTTCAGATCCGTCCACCGTCGCCGGTTATTTTCTGGTTCCAAGCTGTCCGGAAACCTTCTGCTGACACTGAAACATGCAAAATTCGACGTTGAGTGGAAAGCCGTAAAATTTGGAAAGCAAACTCATTACCGAAAAGTAAACCCGGTCATTCAGGAGATTACCTCAGAAGTGCCAGCCAACAGAATGGCGGTGGCAGGAGTCACTGACGCTTGAAGCACAACCACGGACCACGAACAGTTATATCCGTAAATTGCAGAACACTGCGATGCCCTTACTCGAACTGTGTTCGGAGTGAGGAGGCCAATCTGCAAAAATATAAGGCTCCAAAAACTTTTTTAATAAAGTGAGCACAAATGTCTTGTATCCCAAAGAGATTGCAGCCAAGTAAACAGTCCATGAGCTGAAATCGCCATTGTTATTCATAATAACAGCATTTGTCCATTCATAATTGCAGCATTTGTCGATAAATGGTCAGCCACAGTACCTTTGCTGCGACGGAAGTGCGATGTGTCGCAGACCGTAGGCAACGTCCGTTCTTCGCAGTTGCTAGATGTGATGGGCGAGAATTCCGAATGCCTTTGCATCTAGGATCAATTTATCGTTCAAGAGCACTTTTCGCGCACGGGCATTCCTTGACACGATAAAAGGACTTGGTTGCAAGCGCATTCGGAACAGGTCAATGTCCGTAACGCAAACGTAAGGTGCAAACCCTATCTGCTAGTTCTGCCCGAGGTGCGCTAAACCTAAATCTGATACGCAACGTAGCTCCTCACGTTTTCGTCACTGACAAGACCTCTAGTGGTGATGCTCCAAGGAATTTGAGACCGAATAGTACACTACTGCGCACTGTCGATAAAATTGTATAGAATGTCTAGCTGCTTCCAGTTATTGGTGATGTGAAGCTTCAGTTAATGACAATTAGGATTGTGTATTCAAGCGGTTCCTTGGACACATTCCACCCTCACCACGAGGGTATTGGCCTCGTACACTTACTCTGCGATGGGATGCTATGAAGCTGGAAGCTGGAAGCTAGAAGCCAGTTCTTTATCCGCATTGTCCAGTCAAACACCACTTTGAACTTGCCCAATCACACCTCCAGTTGCCACTGAAATGTTTGGGACCACAGATTTAGTGGTGCACCGAATTAGGCAGACAAAAAGGCATCCATAACAAAGCAGCAAAGTAGTGTACGCGTTCGCCAAACTCGCAACTTCCATACACGAGGGTGGCGCATTGAGTCTCCTTAAAACCGAAACGTTCCCACAGTTGACAACGTCTACATTCAAAGCTATCAAACGACCTGCGGTCCTTACTAATGCGTTCCACACAAATTTAAACGCAAAGCGGTACATTCGCGAATGCATAGGGCCCAGGAAGCTTGCTATAATCAAAATAATGTAAGTAGAGCGATTTCCTCACCTGAGATAGAGCTGCTAGAACATGTAGTGTCAATAAAACATCTTCATCAACAGAGCCCTTCTGCATTCCACGATTGGTGTGTTCCTCAATCACAGTGGAACCATCAACACCAACGTCTGGTAGCGCATCTGCAAATGAACACAAAGGAAAGCTTAGAAAAAGGAGACTGTTTTTTTAAACGAAGACTCACCTGATAAACTGCAGCAAAGCATTAGGCCGACCACAGCTGTTCTATCGAGAATCCTCATCCTAAATGCCCCCACTCGAAAGTGAAATGATCAGGGTAGAACCGTTCAGAGGATAGACCACAGGCCGATCCTGCAGACATGAAAAGACATTCCCACTTTGTTAAAAGGAAATAAGGCAACTGAAATTGTTCACTTCAGCAGCAACAGCAAGTGAATGCGTTCGATTGCCACGCATACATCGCTAAAGCTCTTTGATAGTCTGCCACTGATATATTCCACGACCACAATGAAAACTCCAATACAAAATCAAACTTGTGGTATTTGATCTACAAATATAGCAAAACACCTTTGTAAAAGCAATATGAACTACGAAAGATATTCATCATAGAATAACAAACCAGGAGTTACGGCGGAAGTATCCCTCCATCTTCCACGAGAGAAGTGCTGTACGACTGCACTGTTCAATGACCACTGTGGAACGCTCGAGAAAAAGGTATATTTTATGCCGAATATGCTGTTTCTAAAGGTGGGAGTAGCTTCTTAAAACTGAAAAAAAGCAACCGAAGTTTTTCACCTGAGCAACAGTTGAATGTCAGTAGGGTCCAACGGCAGATGTCCAATACCGGAACACTTCTTAACTCCACCAATTATCACTTCCATGATCTCGATGAAACAACCCAACCAAACAGAATCTCCAGGTAGACGATCTAAAAATTTAAAAGAAAACAAAAGCTAAGTCAAAACGGAGAACAATCAGTAACGATGCTCACCTTTGCCGAAGGAACGAGGCAATATGGTGGTAACGGCCCTCTTTTCGAGTGAATCCATTAATGCACGGCACGACTGGGTCTTGCAGTGGTCATGGTGGAGCCGTCCTGCCAATGATATACTTGAGACCGAGTCTGCATATATTTCATACGAAGAGAAACTTAGTCCATGGAAATTAAATTAACTGATATTGTTTACCTGTCAAGCAGCACCAAAGAAGGTGTGTAGCAACACCATCGCTTTCGTCATCAGTCCACTGCGACACTCCATGGCTCGACCATACGATGATAACCTTCGAAAAGTTGATACGATTCCACGGTCCAGGAAGTACATCTGGATACACCCGGGAATAGAGCTTAGTAAATATAGGGTGACCAGTCTAACTTATGCACGATGGATTAAACTGAAACTCAACACTACTGATATCTCTGGATACGTACTCTGTTGTGCACCGTGATGAAGCTTTCCCGTGGTTTTTCGGATCCGTCCACCGTCGCCGGTTATTTTCTGGTTCCAAGCTGTCCGGAAACCTTCAGCTGACACTTCAACATGCAAAATTCAACGTTGAGTGGAATGCTGAAAATTCGGAAAGCAAACTCATTACCGAAAAGCCAACCCGGTCATTCAGGAGATTACCTGAGAAGTGCCAGCCAACAGAATGGCGGTGGCAGGAGTCATTGACGCTTGAAGCACAACCACGGAGCACGAACAATTAAATCCGAAAATTGCAGAGCGCTGCGATGCCCTTGCTCGAACTGTGTTCGGAGTGAGGAGGCCAATCTGCAAAAATATAAGGCTCCAAATACTTTTTAATAAAGTGAGCACAAATGTCTTGTATCCCAAAGAGATTGCAGCCAAGTAAACAGTCCATGAGCTGAAATCGCCATTGTTATTCATAATAACAGCATTTGTCCATTCATAATTGCAGCATTTGTCGATAAATAGTCAGTCACAGTACCTTTGCTGAGACGGAAGTGCGATGTGTCGCAGACCGTAGGCAACGTCCGTTCTTCGCAGTTGCTAGATGTGGTGGGCGAGAATTCCGAATGCCTTGCATCTAGGATCAATTTATCGTTCAAGAGCACATTTCGCGCGCGGACATTCCTTGACACGATAAAAGTTCTTCGTTGCAAGTGCATTCGGAACAGGCCAATGTCCATAACGAAAACGTAAGGTGCGAACTTTACTGGCTAGTTCTGTCTAAGGTGCGCTCAACCTAAAGCTAATGTGCAACGTAGCTCCTCACGTTTCCGTCACTGACAAGACTTCTAGTTGTTATGCTCTAAGGAACCTGAGACCGAATAGTACACTACTGTGCACTGTCGATATTGAGGTATGGAATGTCTTCCTGCTTTCGGTTATTGAGAGGGAAGAAGACAAAGGTCAGCGGACGCACCCCACCTCGGCTTTATTTCTGGAGTGAATCTTGGGCGGAAAATCACCAGAATAATCGGAACAACCATCACGTATTGACGCACCAAGTCTCCGTGATCGCATTCATGCCAATTTCAGGTGGGAGGACCGATTATTTACATTACGCCTGCACGGCCGCCGTCGGCGGCTACGGCGCATCTCCGTCGACGAGGCTTCCCGCGCTCATTGTGTCAGAAATTTTAGCAAGATACAAGTATTGGGGGAAGAAGAAGACGTTACGCAGAAAGACTACAAGGATAGAACAGGCTGGCGTCCGGTAATACGACGCAAAGTCAAGGAATCAACGCCACAGCGACTACACGTGCCACCCCAGGCGGTAAATCAGAGTATACGGCAGACCACTCAGGGCAGCAGAATGCCGTGCCTACCCAAGGAGCACGACTACATAATCGTAAACACAAGAGGGGGTTTTCGAGTCTTCGACTACACGAGAACCCACATTGTCCAAAACATCATCAATGCGGCCAGCCTACCTGAAGAGGCTCAAGAGCAAGGCACGACATGTATCAGCAGTCACCAGAGCATAACAGTGATCAGTACTCCCACAGAAGAACACGCCGACAAGTACAAGAAGATCATCTGCATCAGGACGAATACAGAGGAATGTGAAGCCAGCGCTTACGAATCAGCGCCGGACATTACATCCAAAGGAGTGATCAGAGGCATACGACTGGAAGATAGCGCAAAAGACACCGTGAGAAAAGTGATAACTGCAAGAAGTCCTGGAGCAGTCCCTGCCAAGAGAATGGACAATCCAAGAAACATGATTGCGGTGTTCGACGGATACAGGGTCCGAAGCTGTTGAGGTGTGCACTATACAAGAAGCTCGTCATGTGCTACCAATGTGGACGATCAGAACAGAGAGCGCACATGTGTCCCAATTACGACGAAAATATTTGCCGAAGATGCGGTTGGTGGACCCTACCGAAAACTATGAATGATAGGGAAAGCGTCAGTAGTGCTATATGGGTCACCCTACAGCATATAGAGAATGCAAGGCGAGGTGTAACATCCCCTTCCTGGTGAAGAAACGCCGCTGGGAAAGAATTAAACAACAGACAAAAAGAAGAAAACTACACGACGCAAGATGACACGAATCGACTAAGCATCCTGAAAAATCGGCCGGAACTCCCAGCATAATCATGGCCAGGCACAGAAAAAGTGTATATACCATATGGGAATGGAAGTGCAGGCGTTACCGAAATAAAAAGGCGAATCTGTATCAATACCTATAAACGAAGGACAAGACAGACGTAATAATTCTACAAGATACGAATGGCCCGGATGAATATCAGGAAACTAAACCTTAGGCAATGCCGCAGCAGAAACGTTGGCCCTTACCACCCTAGTCAGAAGAGACCGTACGGTTGTACAACATAAAACTCAAGTCACAGATATCGACAACCTAATTCAAATTATACCATCAAAGAAGACAAACATATTCTAAACGTATACAGCAGTCCAAAGTTCAAGAGGCACAGATTCTAAACACTACTCAAACGCACGCACAACATAGCACGTCAGCGGAAGGTGATAACAGGTGGACTTTCACGCTGCCTACACCACGTGAGGGTACAAGTACATCCACACCAAAGGCAAAAGTCCATGACTCGGCTACCAACACGAAGGTCTAACTCTCGTCACGGACCCAAAACGCCTACACGGCAACGCAATAGCGTCGGTGACGACTCCACATCAGATCCACACCTTTGCTAAGGATTTAATATCAATAAAATGGCTAAATATACAGGAAGACCTCATGATGCACGACGACACAATCAAAATCATGCTTAATGGAGGTCCTGAAAAACGCATGGGTAATCAACTCAAATTAGTTGATTAGGTGAAATTCAGAAAAATTGGGGAAGAGACGAACATCAAAACCATTGCAGATATTGACCATAAGACAGACAACTCAACGGAAGAGATCTCCAAATCAACGCAGACATTCCCACAAGAGGCTCAGCTAGAAGCCATAGACAGCAAACTCTCGCACATGTGGGAGGCCGAACCAGGCCTCTAGAAGTGATTCAAAACACCGAAACACAAGATATTAAAGAAGAAGGTAGCCTTTCTAAACAAATAGAACAATATGCGCAACAGCTCAAAAGACGACCATGGCAGGAACTATGAACAGTGATGGATTAACAACTGAGCACGTGCAAGACGTGGAGGTTACTGAAATATCTCCTTACCCCAGAGGAAACAAAAACGGTGAACAGGCAAAACATGCACAAGGTAGTAGTGCACATAAAGGCACACAGCAAGAATTCTTGAAATAGGTCGAACTCAAATAAATATGACAAACATCGCCGTGCATTCATCCCGAATACGAGTGGAACAGAACTCCGACCTCGACGAAGACTTTATCGATGTAGAAATAACTGCAGTCCTGCAGAAACTCAACACCAAATCGGCACCGTAGTGAGACGCCCTTAGAAACAAGAGACTCAAACACCTGGACGACGCGTCCGTTGGCAAACTAACAGAATATATCAACGAGTGCTGGAAACAAGCAGATACCTCAGCAGTGGAAGACGGCACAAATCATCCTAATTCCAAATCCTAGCCAACAACTACAAATCGGGCATCTAAGGCACATATCGTTAACTTCCTGCGTGGGCAAAATAATGGAGCATGCCTTTTTCGCTACTAACCAACTACATAGAAGACAATCACTTACTCCCAAACACAGTGATAGGATTCCCAAGAAACCTGTCTACATAAGACGCCATGCTGCCATAGAAACACCAAGTAATAGACGAACCAGGGAGATAGACTCGAGCCATCCTCGGGCTAGATGTCAGCTAGGCACTCGACAATATGGCACACCAAACCATACTGCATCAAATCAGCAACCTTACCTTGCGCGAGCGGACCTACTATGTACGAACCTTCTTAACAGAGAAAGAAGCAAAAATCACGGTAGGAGATCTCATGTCTGAGAAAGTGCATACTGGTAGTGCAGGCACACCGCAGCGACCGGGTGTGTATCCGATCCTCTTTAACCTGGCTATGATTGGTCTTCCTAGCAAACTACAAAGAATCGAAGACCTTAAACACACAGCCTATGCAGACGACATACCGCAAGGGTTAAACGATGGCACTCATGTATGGACTGAACAGAGACTACAAGAAGCAGTTGAAACAGTCCGCAAATACTTAGAAGCCACCGGTCTAACATACACGGTCGACATGCCTGAGCTGTTGCTGTACAGACCAACGCTAAAGGGAGGCCTCCCAAGAACCACAGGACAAAAACCTACAAAGACAGATAGCCTTACTAAACAAACACATAGGACAATATGCGCAATAGCTGCAAACACGACAATGGGAGCAACTATGTACGGAGATAGATCAGCAACTAAGGACAAGCCAGACCTTGAGGTTATTCAAATATTTCCTTAACCCAGAGGAAACAAAAACAGTGCACAGGCGAAACATGCACAAGATCATATACGCATATAAAAGCTCATGACCCAAGATCGAAAACCCATACCCAATGTCGATAAGATAAGGGTGTTGCGAATCATGATAGAAGCAAAGGGCCCCAGCGATGAAAAAATTCGCAAAATCGAAGCCAATGTTTCTCAGACGATGCGATTGATCAATAGAACTACCAACAGGCACGAGGGAATAAAAGAACCAAGCGTCATGAAAATCTTCCAGGCATTCGTCATACGTCAGAACATGTATGTTTCGGCATACCACAGATGACGCAGCAAGTCACCGCAATCGTCGTCAAAATTAATTCAGGTACGAGGACCAATTTTTACCAAATCAGGCGTGCACGGCTGCCGTCAACGGCTTCGCCGCATCTCGGTCGACTTGGCTACCCGCTCGCGTAGCGGGCAGGAATTGTAGCAAGAGGGAAGTATCGGTCGAAGGAGAAGACGTTATGCCAGAAGACTACAAGGATAGCACAGGCTGGCATCCGGTTATACGACGTTAGGCCAAAGAATCAACGCCACAGCGACAACACGTACCATCCTACTGGACAGGAGAAGGAAGGAAGCAGATAGAACGGCATATGCGACAGATCACCAAGGCCAGCAGAATGCCGTACGTACCCAAGGAGCAACACCAGATAATAGGAAGACCAAGAGGGTTGGTTTCCTGGTCTCCGACTACACGAGCAAGCACATTGCAAAAGCATCATCAACGAAGCCAGCCTACCTGAAGGGGCTCAAGATTAAGAGACGATATATATTAACTATCAACCGAACATAACAGTGATCAGTACTCGCACAGAAGAACGCGCCGACAAGAAGATCGTCTGCATCAGGAGGAATACACAGGAATATGAAGCAAGCGTTTACAAAGCGGCCGCGGTCAATACATCCAAAGGAGTGATCCGAAGCATACGACTGGAATACAGCGAAAAAGACATTCTCAGAAATGTAATAACTTCAAGAAATCCTGCAGCAATCACCGCCAAGGGAATGGGCAACGCCACAAACATGACTGTGGTGTTCCACGGATAAAAGGTCCCAAGCTACGTGAGATGCAGTGCGGCCTCGTTGAGGTGTTCACTATACAAGAAACTCGACATGTGTTACCAATGTGGACGATAAGAACACAGAGCGGACGTGTGTCCTTACCCCGACGACAAGATTTGCCGAAGATGCGGGTTTGTGGACCCTCCCGAAAACCATGAATGTCAGGCTAACTGTCAATTATGCTATATCGATCACGCTACAGCAGATCTAGAATGCAAGGCAATGTACAAGATACCCTTCCTGGTGAAGAAACGTCGCTGGGAAAGAATTCAACAAGGAAGAGACAAAGAACAAGAAAACTACAAGACGCAAGAGCACCCGGAACCCCCTTCGTAACCTTCCAGTGAAGAGCGTAGCAGATCCAGGTCTAGGAGCAAAGCCAGGTCCAAGACCAAGGAACCCCACATTTCTGGAGGCACCACGCCAACATCAACTGTGATCTGGGCTAGCACCGCCAAGGGGAAGCGCGCGGAGGCGGAGGCTGTAGGTAATAATAAGTTAGAGAAACAGCTGGCACAGCTAAAACAAGTCGTTGCATCAATGAAACAACAAATGGTAGCACTGAGTGAGGAGAATAACTCATTAAAAGAAGTTCACAAACACTAAGTTGAAAGATGAAAACAGAGCGAGGTACAACAAACAAAATGCATAGCGGGAATGCGAACTTGGAAGAAAACAGCGAAACCAAAAAGCTTAAACGCAAGACCACAAAGAATATTGAGGACAACGGAACGAAACCCAAGGAGACTAAAACTGCAAGCATAGAATACGAACGACTCGCAGAATTTGCGCCCCGAATTGAGAAAAAGACAGAAGAACACATGAGTCACATGGACCACATCGTAATAATCAGTTAGGGCGGCTATGGTAAGCACATTCGCACAACTGCAACCCGTACAGCAACATCTTGAGAATATAAAAGCAAGAGTAACGAGGTTAGAAGAAAGAAACGACGCTGTTACCCTTGCAAAGGAAATGGAAACAGTCCAGGAAACTCCCCAGTCTTCCTTACTGCTCAGGCTGTCGACACTACACCCGACGGCCTCTAAAATCACAACGTGGGGGCACAAGTACGTCCACACCAAAGGCAACAATCTATGGCTCGACTCCCAAAAGGAAGGTCTAACCCTCGTCATGGACGAAACAACGGCCATACGGCAACGCAATGGCGTCTGTGACGACTCCACACCAGACGGCACCTTCGCTAAAGATGTATAATCGATAAGATCGCTAAATACAAACGAACAGCTGAGGATCGACCTCACCATAACCGAAATCCAGCTCAATGGAGGTCAGGCAAAAACAAGGACAGTCAACTCAAATTATTCGATTGGGTAAAATTCAGGAAAATAAGCAAAGAGAGGAACAGAGAAAAAATAACACACACTGACCATTGGACAACCAACCTAACGGAAGACATCTCCAAATCAACGCCGGTGAAACCGACACAGGCTCAGGTAGAAGCGATGTGGGAGGCCAAATCATGTGGGAGGCCAAAACTGGGAGGCCAGGGCTGCATAAACGATGGAAAACGCAGAATCATAACAGGAGATTAAGGAAGAAGATAGCCTTACTAAACAAAGAAATATAACATTATGCGTAACAGGTACAAACACGACAATAGGAGGAACTATATACGGAGATGGATCAGCAAATGAGCACGAGCAATACGTGGAGGTTACTAAAATATCACCTTAACCCAGTAAAAAGAACAACGGTGCACAGGCAAAACATGCACAACATTCTATACGCGTATAAAGGAACACCGCAAGAATTCTTGAAAGACTTCGAACTCAAATACATATGAAGGGCCCGCCGTGGACTCATCCCGAATACGAAGGCAATAGAACTCCGACCTCGACGAGGGGTTTAGCAAAGCAGAAAAGACAGCACCCGAGCAAAAACTAAACAAGAAATCGGCACCGTGGCCAGACGCACTTACGAACAAGACACTCAGAAACCTGGACGACGCCTCCATTGCCAAACTAACAGAATATATCAAAGAGCGCTGTAAATAAGCAAAGATACCGCAGCAATGCAAGATGGCACAGGACATCCTAATTGAATAGCTTGGCAAACAACTGCAAATCGGCAATATAAGACCCATATCGTTAACTTCCTGCGTGGACACCATAATCAAGCATGTCTTCTTCGCCACTTACCAACTACATAGAAGACAATGAGTTGCTCCCAAACACAATGATAGGATTCCGAAGAAACCTGTCTACACAAGACGCCATGCTGCAACTGAAGCAACAAGCAATAGACGAAACAGAGAAATCGACTGGAGCTACCTTCGGGCTAGATCTCAAGAAGACATTCGCCAATGTGGCACACCAAACTATACTGCACCAAATCATCTACCTTGGCTTGGGCGAGCGGACACACAACTACATACGAAACTTCTTAACGGATGAAGAAGCAAAAATCACGGTAGGAGACCTGACGCCCGAGAAAGTGCATACTGGAAGTGCAGGCACACCGCAGGGACCGGGCATATATCCAATCCTCTTTAATCTGGCTCTGATTGGTCTTCTTAGCAAACTACAAAGAATCGAAGACCTTAAGCACACCATCTATGCAGGCGGTATCACGCTGTGGATAAACGATGGCAGTGATGGATCGAATGAACAGACCACAAGAAGCAGTTGAAATAGTCGGGAAATACCTAAAAAGCACCGGTCCAACATTCTCGGCCGAAAAATCTGAGCTGTTGCTGTACAGACCAACGCTAAAGGGAGACCTCCCAAGAACCACAACACACCTACAATGACATACAACTCATAACCCACGATGGAAAAACCATACACAAAGTCGAGGAGATAACGGTGTTGGGGTGATCATAGAAGCAAAGTGCACCAACGGTGACGCCATTCATAAATCGAAGCCAAAATTTTTCAGACGATGCGATTGATCAAGAGAACCACAAGAGGCACGACGGAATGAAAAAAGCAAGAGTCATGAGAATCATCTAGGCGTTCGTCAGAAGTCAGATCGCGTATGTTGCGGCAAACCACAGATGATGCAGCAAGTCACAGCGATCGTCCTGAGACCTTATTCAGGTGGAAGGACCGATTTTCAAGCACATTGCGCGTAGACAGCACCAGTCGGCGACTTCGCCTCTACTCTGTCAACGTGTCTTCCCGCGCGCGAAGTGGGCAGGAATTTTAGCAACATGGAAGTATCGGTCGAAGCAGAAGACGTTATGCAGCAAGACTACGAGGATAGCGCAAGCTCGCGTCCGGTTATGGGACGTAAAACCAAGAAATCAACGCCAGAGTGACAACACGTGCCACCTCATTCGACAGGAGAAGCCAAGAAAACGATTTAACGGCGCATACGAAAGATCACCACGGCCTGTAGAACGCCGTACCTACCCAATAAGCGATATAAGATAATAGTAAGACCAAGAGGGGGTTTTCGAGTCTCCCACTACACGAGCACCCACATTGTCCAAAGCATAATCAATGCGGCCAGCCTACCTGAAGAGGCTCAAAAGCAAGACACGATATGTATCAACTATCAACAGAGCATAACCGTGATTATTTGCTACTCCCACAGAAGAACACCCCAACAAGTACAAGAAGATCGTCCGCATCAAGACGAATACACAGGAATATGAAGCCAGTGCTTACTAAGAGGCTCCGGACAATACATCCGAAGCAGTGATGCAAGGCATAGGACTGGAAGACAGCGCACAAGAAATCATGATAAAAGAAATAACTCCCAAGAAATCCTGCAGCAATCGCCGCCAAGAAAATCGGCAACGCCACAAACATTATTGTGGTGTTCGACGGATACAAGGTCCCAAGCTACGTAGGATACGGTGCGGCCTTGTTGAGGTGCGCACTATACAAGAAACTCGACATGTGCTACCAATGTGGACGATCAGAACACAGACCGGACGTGTGTCGTAATTCCGGCGACAAGATTTGCCAAAGATGCAGGTTGGCGAACCTCCTGAAAACCGTGAATGCAAGGCTAAGTATCAGTTATGCTACCTGGATCACCATACCACAGATCGAGAATGCAAGCCAAGGTACAAGATACCCTGCCTGGTGAAGAAACGTCGCTGGTAAATAATTAAACGAGAAAGACACAAAGAACAAAAAAACTACACGACGCAACATGATTCGCATCACCTAGGCATACTGAGGAATCGGCCGGAACTCCTTTCGAAACCTTCGAAAAAGGGCGTAGCAGATCCAGGTTCAAGAGCAGAGCCAGGTCCAAGACTGCGGAACCCCATATATCTGAAAGCCAACGGTGACCTGGGGAAGCGCCGTCAAGGGGAAGCGGGCGGAGGCGGAGCTTGTAGCTAATAATAAATTAGAGGAACAGCTGGCACTGCTAAAACAAGTCGTTGCAGCAATGAAACAACAATTGATTTATTGAGTGAGGAGAATAATAGATAAAAAAAGACACTCACAAGCACCATGTTGAAAAACGAGAACATAGCGCATGTACAGCAAACACAATGGACAGCGCGAATGTGTACATGGTAGGAAACACCGACAATCCAGCACTTAAACGCAAGACCACAGAGATTATTGATGACAATGGAAGTAAATCCAAAAAAAAGCTAAATTGCAAGCATCAGAAAGGAACGTCTAGAAAATTTGAACCCAGACTTGAGAAAAAGATACAAGAACGCATGAGCCAGATGGAAGAATCAATTAAGGCGGTCCAGGTCAGCACAGTCGCACAACAAGTGCAACCCGTAACAGCATCTTGAGAAAATAAAAGCAAGAGCAACAAGGTTAGAAGAAAGAATCCACGCTGTAGCCTTTGCAATGGAAATGGAAACAGTCCACGCAACTCCAAAGTCTTCCTTACTGCTCAAGCCGTCGATACTATACTCGACGGCCTCCTAAATCACAACATAATCATGGTCAGGCAATGAAACAGTAGATATACAATATGGCAATGGAATTGAAGAAGTTACTGAAATAAAAAGGCAAATCTCTATTAATAACTACAAGAAACGAATGGTCCCGGAAGGCTATCAGGGTACCAACCCTTCGACAAAGCTCTAAGAGAAACCTAGACCTTTACCACCCTAGTCAGAAGAGGCCGTACGGCTGTACATGATACACGAGTCACCGACATAGACAACATACTTTTGGAACTTATACCATCAAAAAATGCAAATATACTTTACACGTTGACAGCAGTCCAAAGTTCAAGAGACACAGATCCTTAACACTATTCAAACGCACACTCAACATAGCACGTCACGGGAAGGTGATGACAGGTGGACTGCAACGTTGCCCACACCACGTGGAGGTACAAGTACGTCAACACCAAAGGTGAAAATCTATGTTTCGACTTTCAACTGAAAGTTCTAACCCTCGTCACAGACCCAGCAACGGCCACACGGCAACGCAATAGCTTCTCTGACGACTAAATACCTGACCGTACCTTCGCTAAGTATATACAATCAATAAGATGGCTAAATACACACGAAGACCTGAGAATCGACCCCTCCATAATCGAAATCCAGCTCAACTGAGAACCTGACTAACCCACGGGTAATCAAGTAAAGTTATTTGATTGGGTCAAATTCAAGAATATAAGCCAAGAGAGGAACTTAGAAACCATTGCAGACATTGACCATTGGACAACCAACATAAAGGAAGACATCTCCATATCAACGCAGGTGAACCCGCAAGAGGCTCAGCTAGAAGCGATATACAGCAGGCTCTCGCACATGAGGCAGGCCACACCAGGGCTGCAGAAACGATGCAAAACGCAGAACCATAACTGAAGATTAAGAAAAATAGCCTTTGTAAACAAAGAAATAGAAAAATATGCACAACTGCTCCAAACACGACAATGGGAAGAACTGTTTACGGAAACACAAGCAAGACGTGGAGGTCACTCAAAAATCTCCTTAACCCAGACGAAACATATACGAAGCAATGGCGAAACATGCACAAGAACCTATAAGCTTATAAATAAACCGAGAGAGAAATTCTGAAAGAGGTCTAACTCAAATACATATCACAGGCACCGCCATGTATTCGTCCCGAAAACGAGGGGGAAGTGAACTTCGACCTCGACAAAGACTTAAGCGAAGCAGAAATAACACCAGTCCAGTATAAAGTCAACACCAAATCGTCGAAACGCCCAGACTCCCTTAAAACAAGACACTCAGAAACGTGGACGACGCACCCATTGGCAAACTAACGCTATATATCAACGGCTACTGGAAACAAGCAAAGATACCGCAGCAGTGCAAGACGGATAAAACCATCCTAATTCCAATGTCTGGCAAAAAACTACAAATCGGGAACCTGACACCCATATCGCTAACTTCCTGCGGGGGCAAACTAATGGGGCATGCCTTCCTCGCCACTCACCAACAACATAGAACACAATGACTTGCTCCCAAACACAATGATGCGATTCCGAGGAAACCTGTCTACAAAAGACGCCATGCTGCAACTGAAGCACCAAGTAATAGACGAAACACGGAGATCGACTCGAGCCATCTTCGGGTTAGATCTCAAGAAGGCATTCGCCAATGTGGCACACCAAACTATACTGCACCAAATCAGCAACCTCTGCTTCGGCGAGCGGACGTACAACTATATACGAAACTCCTTAATGTACAACAAGCAAAAATCACGGTAAGAGAGCTAATGTCCGAGAAAGTGCGTACTGGCAGTGCAGGCACGCCGCAGGGACCGGGTATATATCCAATCATCTTTAACCTCTCTCTGATTGGTCTTCCTAGCAAACTACAAAGAATCGAATGGACTTACACACACAATATATGCAGACGACATACAGCTATGGATAAACGATGGCACTGATGTATGGACTGAACAGAGACTACAAGAAGCAGTTGAAAATGTCGGCAAATACCTAGAAGGCACCGGTCAAACATGCTCATCCGAAAAAATCTGAGCAGTTGCTGTAAAGACCAACGTTAGAGGGAGACCTCTGAAGAACCACAACGCACAAACCTACAAAGACATACAACTTATGACCCAAGATGGAAAACCCATACCCAAAGTCAAGAAGATAAGGGTGTTCGGAGCGATCATAGAACACCGATCGAGATGCCATTCGCAAAATTGAAGCCGAAGTTTCTCAGACAAAACACTACAAATCGGGAATCTGAGACTAATCCTGCGGGGGCAAACAAATGGAGCATCCTAAGAGAAGAGATCACCAACAGGCACAACGGAATGAAAGAAGCAAGCGTCATGAGAGTCATGCAGCTGTTCGTCATAAGTCTGATCACGTATATGGCGGAATACCACAGATGACGCAGCAAGCCACCGAGATCGCCCTGTCACCTAATTCGGGTAGGAGGACCCATTTTCGACCACATTACGCGTGAACGGCCGCCGTCAGCGGTTTCGCCGCTTCTCAATCGACGTGGCTTCTTACGCATACAGTGTGCCGGAATTTTAGAAATATGGAAGTATCGGTCGAAGGAGAAGACGTTACGCAGGAAGACTACGAGGATAGCACAGGCTGGAGTAGGGTTATCCGACGTAAAGCCAAGGAATCAACGCCAGAGTGACAACACGTGTCACCGCAGTCGACAAGAGAAGGCAAGAAGATATAAGGGCGTGTACGACGGATCAACAAGGCCAGCAGAATAATGTACCTATTCAACGGCAAATACCAGATAATAGCACAACCAAGAAGCGGTTCTCGAGTCTCTGACTACATGAGCACCCACCTTGTCCACAGTATCATCAATGCGACCAGCCTACCTGAATAGGCTCAAGAGCAAGACACCATGTGTATCAACTATCAACAGAATATAATAGTGATCAGTACTCCTACAGAAGAACGCGCCGACAACTACAAGATCGCCTGCATCAGGACGAATAGACAGGAATATGAAGCCAGCGCTTCCGAAGCGACCCATTCAGTACATCCAAATGAGTGAGCCCAGGCATACGACTGGAAGACAGCGAACAAGACATCGTGAGAAAAGTAGTAACTCCAAGAAATCCTGCAGCAATCGTCGACAACAGAATGGCAACGCAACAGACATGATTGTGGTGTTCGACAGATACAAGGTCCCAAGCTACCTGAGATACGGTGCGGCCTTGTTGAGGTGCGCACTATACAAGAAACTCGACATGTGTTACCAATGTGGACCATCAGAACACAGACCAGACGTGTGTCCTAATTCCGGCGACAAGATTATCCGAACATGCGGGTCGGCGGACCCTCCCGAAAACCATGAATGCAAGGCTAAGTGTCAGTTCTGCTACATGGATCAGCCTACGGCTGATTGAGAATGCAAGGCAAGGTACAACATCCACTTCCTGGTGAAAAAACGCCGCGGGGAATGAATTAAACAAGACATAAAGAAGAAGAAAACTACACGACGCAAGATTAGCCCCATCGCCCAAGCATCCTGAAGAATCGGCTGGAACCGCCTTCGAGACCTTAGAAAGAAGGGGTAGCAGATGGAGGTCGAGGAGCAGAGCTAGGTCCAAGATACCAAGGAACCCCAGATTTCTGGAGGCACCACGCCAACACCGACCGTGAGTTGCGCAAGCGCCGTCAAAAGGAAGAGCGCGGAGGTGGAGGCTGTAGCTGATCATAAGTTAGAGGAACAGCTGGCACAGCTAAAACAAGTCGTCGCAGCAATGAAACAACAAATGGTTCAATTGAGTGAGGAGAATAACAAATTAAAGGAGGTTTACAAACATCACGGTGAAAAACGAGAACACAGCGCAGGTACAACAAACTTAATGGATAGCGAGAAGGTGAACATGAAACAAAACAGCGATACTATACAACTTAAACGCAAGACCGCAGAGGTTATTTAGGACAACGAAACCAAACCCAAGAAAACTAAACCTGCAAGCATAAGAAAGGGACGTCTAGAAGAATTTGCACCCAGACATGAGAAAAAGATAGAAGGCATGAGCCTGGTCGAATTATCAATGAAGGCGGCCGTGGTCAGAACAGTCGCCCAACTGCAACCCGTACAGCAACATCTTGACAACATAAGGTCAAGAGTGATGAAATTAGAAGAAAGAATCGACGCTGTACCTCTTGCAAAGGAAATGCAAAAAGTCCAGGAAGCTCTCAAGTCTTCCTTATTGCTCAAGCCGTCGACAATAGACAGGACGGCCTTAAATATAACAATAGTCCCGGCGAAAGTAAAAGTATATATACTATATGGCAATGGAATTGCAGGAGTTACCGAAATCAAAAAGCGAATCTCTATCAATACCTAAAATAAAGGACAGGCCAAACGTAATAATTCTACAAGAAACGAATTCCGGCAGACTATCAGGGTACCAAACCATAGGCAATACCATAGGTGAAACCTACACCATTACTACCCTACTCAGAAGAGACCGTACGGTGCACAACATGATAGACGAATCACAGACATAGGAAACATTCTAATTGAAATGATACCATCAAAGAAGACAGATATATTCTAAACTTCTAAAAGAAACACAGATCCTTAACACTATTCAACCGCACGTTCAACATAGCACTTGACCGGAAGGTGATAATAGGTGGAGACTTGAACGCTGCCCCACCACGTGGGGGTACAAGTACGTTCACACCGAAGGCATAAATCTATGGCTCGGCTACCAACATGAAGGTCTAACCCTCGTCACGGACACAGCTACGCCCACACGGCAACGCAATAGCCGTCTGTGACGACTCCACACCAGACCTCACCTTCGCTAAAAATGCACAATCAATAAGATGGCTAAATACACACGAAAGCCTGAGGTTGGACCACTCCATAATCGAAATCCAGCCAAATGAAGGTCCTGAAAAGCACACAGGTAATTACCTCAAATTAGTTGATTTGGCGTAATTCACTAAAGTAAGGGAAGAGAGGCACTAAGAAACTATTGCACACATAGGCAATTAAACAGCAAAACTAAAGGAAGACATCTCCAAATCAAAGGAGATGATCCAGCAAGAGGCTCAGCTAGAAGCGATAGACAGCAGGCTCTCCCTCATGTGGGAAGCCAAACCAAGCCTGCAGGAACGATGCAATACGGAGAAACATAACACGATATTAAGTAAGATAGCCTTACTAAACAAAAAGAGCAATATGCGCAACCGCTACAAACACGACAATGGGAGTAACTATGAAGGGAGATGGATCAGCAACTGAGCACGAGCAAGACGTGGAGGCTACTCAAATATCTCCTTCACCCAGAGGAAACAAAATGGTGCACAGGCAAAACATGAACATACTATACGCGTATAAAAGAACACAGCAAGAATTCTTGAACGAGGTCCAACACAAATACATATGGCAGGCATCACCATGGATTCATCCCGAATACGAGGGGAACATAACTCCGACCTCGACGAAGAGTTTAGCGATGCAGAAATAACAGCACGGTAGCCTAATCGCCACAATATCCAGACGCACTTACAAATAAGGCACTCAGAAACCAGGACGAGGCGTCAATTGGCAAACTAACAGAATATATCAACGAGTGCTGGAAACAAGCAAAGATACCACAGCACTGCAAGACGGCACAAGTCATCCTAATTCCGAAGCATGGCAAACAACTGCAAATCGGGAAACTAAGACCCATGTCCTTAACTTCCTGCGTGGGGAAAAATAATTGAGCTTGCCTTCCTCGCCACTCACCAACAGAATAGAAGGACTTGCTAACAAACGCAATAATAGCATTCCGAAGAAACATGTCTACACAAGACGCCACGCCGCAACTGAAGCACCAAGTAATATACGAACCAGGGAGATCGACTCGAGCCATCCTCGGGTTAGATCTCAAGAAGGCATTCGACAATGTGGCACACCAAACCACACTGCGCCAAATCAGCTAGCTACCTTGGCTTCGGCGAACGGACGTGCGAATATATACGAAACATCTTAACGCATAGGGAACCAAAAATCACGGTAGGAGATCGGACGTGCGAGAGAGTGCCTATCGGCAGGGCAGGCACACCGCACAGATTGGTTATGTCGCCTAAGCTCTTTAACCTCTCTCTGATCAGTCTTCCTAGCAAATTACAAAGAATTTAATGGACTTACATACACAATCTATGCAGACGACATCACGTTATGGATAAACTATGGCAGTGACGGATCGATTGAACTGACTAAAAGAAGCAGATGAATATGTCGAGAAATACACAGAAGGCGCCTATCTAACATGTTCATCCGAAAAATCTGAGTTGTTGCTGTACAGACCAACGCTAAAGGGAGACCTTCCAAGAACCACAACTCACAAAGATGGAAAACTCATACCCAAAGTCGAGAAGATGAGGGTGTTGGGAGTGATCATAGAAGCCAAGTGCACCAATCGAGACGCCATTCGCAATATCGAAGCCAAAGTTTCTCAGACGATGCGATTGATCAAGAAAATCACCAACAGGCACGACGGAATGAAAGAAGCAAGCGTCATGAGAATCATGCCGGTGTTCGTCATAAGTCAGATCACGTATGTGGCGGCATAGCACAGATGACGCAGCAAATCACCACGATCGCCCCGACACCTAATTCAGGTAAGGACCGATTTTCGACCACACTGCGCCTGGATGGCAGCAGTCGGCGGCTTCGCCACTTCTCTGTCGATGTGGCTTCCCGTGCGCATAGCGGGCAGGAAATTTAGACATATCGAAGTATCGGTTGAAGAGAAGAGGTTACGCACCAAATCTGCGAGGATAGCACAAGCTGGTGTCCGGTTATACGACGTAAAGCCACGGTATCAACGCCAGAGTGACAACACGCGTGACCCCAGTCGACAAGAGAAGGCAAGAAGATATAACCGCGTATACGACGGATCAACAAGGCCAGCGGAATGCCGTACTTACCCAACGGGCAATACAATATAATAGTACGACCAAGAGGGGGTTTTCGAGTCTCTGACTACACGAGCACCCACCTCGTACAAGGCATCATCAATGCGACCAGCCTACCTGAAGAGGCTCAAGCGAAAGACACCATATGTATCGACTATCAACCGAACATAATACTGATCAGAACCAGCAAAGAAGAACACGCTGACAACTACAACAAGATAGTCTGCATCAGGACAAGTGCACAGGAATATGAAGCCAGCGCTTGCGAAGCCACCCTGGACAATCCATTCAAAGGAGTGATCCGGGGCATACGACTGGAAGACAGTGCAAAACACATCGTGAGAAAAGTAACAACTCCAAGAAATCCTGCAGCAATCGCTGCTAAGAAAATTGGCAACACCGCTAATATGATTCTGGTGTTCGACCGATACAAGGTCCCAAGCTACGTGAGATACGGTACGGCCTTATTGAGGTGTTCACTATACAAGAAACTCGACTTATGCTACCAATGTAGACGAACAGAACACAGAGCGGACGTGTGTCCTAATTCCGAAGTCAAGATGTACCGAAGGCGCGGGTAGGCAGACCCTCCCGAAAACCATGAATGCAAGGCTAAGTGTCAGTTATGCTATATGGATCACCCTACAGTCGATCAAGAATGCAAGACAACGTACAATATACCCTTCCTGGTGAAGAAACGTCGCTGGGAAAGAATTAAGCAAGAAAGAGGCAAAGAACAAGAAAACTACACGACGCAAGCTGAGTCGTATAGCATAAGCAGCCTGAAGATCGACAGTAAACTCTTTCAAAACCTTCGAAAGAAGGGCGCAGCAGATCCATGTCTAGGAGCAGAACCAGGAACGGGCAAACGCCGTGAAGTGGAAGCGCGCGGCGCGGAGGCTATAGCTAATCATAAATTAGAGCAACAACCTGCACAGATAAAACAAGTCGTTGCAGCAATGAAACAGCAAATGAAATATTGAGTGATGAGAATAAGAGATTAAAAGTTCACAAACAAGTTCAAAAACGATAACAGAGTACAGGTACAACAAACACAATGGATAGTGAGAATGTGAATATGGAACAAAACAGTGATACTATACAACTTAAACTCAAGACCACAGAGAACATTAAGGACCACAGAACCAAACCAAAGAAAACTAAAACTGCAATCATAAGCAAGGGACGTCTAGAAAAAATTTGAACCCAGACTTCAGAAAAAGATAGAAGGCATGAACCAGATGGGAATAATCGATGCAGGCGACCATGGTCAGTACAGTCGCACAACTGCAACCCATACAGCAACATCCTGAGAATATGAAATCAAGAGTTACGAGGTGTAAAGAAAGAATCGACGCTGTAGCCCTTGCAGAGGAAATGGAAACTGTCCAGCAAACTCCCAAGTCTTCTTTACTGCTAAAGCCGTGGACACTAGACCCGACGGCCTCTTAAATCGCAACGTGGCTCCGACCACACCAAAGGCAACAATCTATGGCTCGGTTCCAAACAGGAAGGTCTAACCCTCGTCACGGACCCAGCAACGCCCACACGGCCACGCAATAGCGTAATAGCGTCTGTGACGTCTCCACACAAACCTCACCTTCGCTAAATATACACAATCAATCAGATGGCTAAATACACACGAAAGCCTGAGGATAAACCACTCCATAATCGAAATCCAGTTCAATGAAGGTTCTGAAAAACGCACGGGTAATCAACTCAAATACGTTGATTGGATGCAATTCAGGAAAATAATGGACGAGAGGAACTTAGAAACCATTGCAGCCATTGGCCATTGGACAGCAAACATAAAGGAATACATCTCCAAATCAACGCAGATGATTCCGCAAGAGGCTCAGCTAGAAGCGATAGGCAAGAGGCTCTCGCACATGTGGGAGGCCAAAACAGGCCTGCAGAAACGATGGAAAACGCAGAAATATAACAAGAGAATAAGCAAGCAGATAGCCTTGCTAAACAAATAAATACGACAATATGCGCAACACCTGCAAACAGAAAAATGGGAGTAACTATATACGGAGTTAGATCAGCAACTGAGGACGAGCCAAACGTCGATGTTATTCAAATATCGCCTTAACCTAGAGGAAACAAAAACAGTGCACAGGTAAAACAAGCACCAGATCGTACACGCGCATACAGGACCACAGCAAGAATTCTTGAAAGAAGTCGAACTCAAATACTGATCGGAGCTTGCCTTCTTCGCCACTTACCAACTACATAGAAGACAATGACTTACTCCCAAACGCATTGATACGATTCTGAAGAAACCTGTCTACACAAGACGCCTAGCTGCCACTGAAACACCAAGTAATAGACGAACCAGGAAGATCGACTCGAGCCATCCTCGGGCTAGATCTAAAGAAGGCACTCGACAATGTGGCACACCAAGCCATACTGCCCCAAATCAGCAACCTTCACTTGGGCGAGCGGACGTTCAGCTGTATACGAAACTTCTTAATCGATAGAGAACCAAAAATCACGGTTCGAGATAAGATGTCCGAGAAAGTGCATACTCGCAGTGCAGGCACACCGCAGGGACCGAGTATATCTCCTATCCTGTTTAACCTGGCTCTGATTGGTCTTCCTAGCAAACTACAATGAATCGAGGCCCTAAACACACAATCTATGCAGACGACATATTCCTATGGATAAGCGATGGCACTCATGTATGGACTGAACAGAGACTACAAGAAGCAGTTGAAACAGTCGGCAAAAAGAAGCCACCTGTCTAACATGCTCGGTCGACATATCTGAGCTGTTGCTCTCCAGACCAACACTAAATGGAGACCTCCCAAGAACCACAAGACATAAACCTACAAAGACATACAACTCATGACCTAAGATGGAAAACCCATACTCAAAGTCGAGAGGATAACGGTGTTCGGAGTGACCATAGAAGCCAAGTGCACCAACTCGGAAGCCAAGGGCGCCAACGGTGAAGAAATTCGCAAAATCGAAGCCAAAGATTTTCAGACGATGCAATTGATAAAGAGAATCACCAACACGTACGATGGAATGAAAGAACAAATCGTAATGAGAATCATACAGGTGTTCGTCATAAGTCAGATCACATATGTGGCGGCATACCACAGATAACGCAGCAAGTCACAGCGATCGTCCTGACACCAACTTCCGCTGGTAGGACCGATTTTCGACCACATTACGCGTTAACGGAAGCCGTCGGCGACTTCGCCGCTACTTTGTCAACTTCGCTTCCTGCGTGCGTAGCATACAGGATTTCGGGCAGGAATTGTAGCAAGATGAAAGTATCGGTCCAAGGAGAAGACGTAACACAAGAAGACTACGAGGATAGCACAGGCTGGCTACAGGTTATAAAACGTAAAGCCAAGGCACCAACGAAACAGTGACAACACATGTCACCCAAGTCGACAAGAGAAGGCAAGATATAACGGCGTATAGGATGGATCAACAAGGCCAGCAGAATGCCGTACCTACCCAACGGAAAATACAAGATGATAGTACAACCAAGAAGCGGTTTTCGAGTCTCCGACTACAGGAGCACACACCTTGCCAAAAGCATAATCAATCCGGCATGCCTACCAGAAGAGCCTCAAGAGCAACACACCTTATCTATCAACTATCAACCGAACATAATACTGATCAGTACCAGCAAAGAAGAACAGGCCGACAAGTACAAGAAGATCGACAGCATCAGGACGAATGCACAGGAATATGAAGCCAGCGCTTCCGAAGCCGCCCTGGACAATAGATCCAAAGAACTGATATGAGGCACACGACTGGAAGACAGCGCACAAGACATCGTGAGAAAAGTAACAACTCCAAGAAATCCTTATGCAATCGGCGCTAAGAAAATGGGCAACGAAACAAAGATGACTGCGGTGTTCGACGGGTACGAGGTCCCAAGCTATGCGAGATACTGTTGCGGCCTTGTTGAGGTGTCTACTATAAAAGAAACTCGACATGTGCTACCGACGTGGACGATTATTACACAGAGCGGTCTTGTGTCCAAATTCCGCCAAGATTGACCGAAAACGCGGGTTGGCAGACATGAAAAATATGAATTAAAGGCTAAGTGTCAGTTATGCTATATGGATCCCCCTACAGCAGGTCCAGAATGCAAGGCAAGGTACAAGATCCCTTCCCGGTGAAGAAACGTCGCTGGGAAAGAATCAAACAAGAAATAGACAAAGAAGAACAAATCTACACGACGCAACATGATCCGCATCGAATAAGCATCCTGAGGAATCGGCAAGAACCCCTTCGAAACCATCGAAAGAAGGGTGTACCAAATTCAGGTCCACGACCACGAGCACAGCCAGATCCAAAACCAAGAAACTCCAGATTTCTGGATTTACCACGCCAACAGCAACGGTGAGCTGGGCATGCGCCGTCAAGGGGAAGCGTGCGGACGTGCAGGCCGTAGCTAATCATAAATTAGAGGAACAGCTAGCACAGCTAAAGCAAATCGTTGCAGCAATGAAACAACAAATGGTAATATTGAGTGAGGACAATAACAGATTAAAAGGAGACGTTCACAAACACCAAGGTGATAAACAAAAACGGAGCACAGGTACAACAAGCACAATGGATGTTAAGAATATCAACATGGAAGAATACAGCTACAGTGAAAGCTCGTTAATTCGAACTTCAATAATTCGAATTTATGGATAATTCGAACTGTACGATTTGGTCCGGCCAAGCTCCATAGAAGTCTATGTATAAAAAAGTTCGTTAATTCGAACGCGAGAAGGTTCCCTCACGGATAATTCGAACTACGCTCGCCCGGCACACGGCCAGAAAAACGCGCCTACTGCTTACACACAAGGCTGTATTACCTCCGAAACGGAGAGAACGGCGAGAGAAGGCAAAATCGGACAAAAATCTAACCGACGCGGGGTCAAACAGAAGGCAGCGGCGGCTGCCGCCTCTCCGTTCTACGTAACCTCCGAGACTTCTTGCCCGTTGCGAATCTCGGAGGCTTCGCAAATCTTGTACAGCTGCTAATGTTGTGTGGAGATGGCACGGCAAGCTCCAAAACACAGCGAATCAAGTACGTCGCAGCTGCGCTTGCAATCAAGAACCAATGAATCAGGGCCTTCGCCACCTTCACATGTTCAGCGTCTTTGTCTCGGCAGTCTTCATCGGTTGTGCACTTCTGTTTTCAGCTTAGGAGGTATCGGCCGTCGCGATTCATTGTGATGGTATTAAGCCTCGGCTAACGTTCGTTTCGGTGGACATCGGTGGTGTGGCACAGTCGGACCCAGAGCTTCGACTTGAAGATGGAGTGTGCCCGCGGCACACGCCAAATTTCTGACATGCCCTACTGCTTCCAAATCGCAGTGTACTGTCCTTCACTTTCGTTAGTTCGAACTTTCGTTAATTCGAACTGAAGCGGCTTCCCCTTGCGGTTCGAATTAACGAGCTTTTACTGTATACTACACAACGAAAACGCAAGACCGCAGATATTATTGAGGACAACGGAACCAAACCCAACAAGACTAAGACTGCAAGCATAAGACAGGAACGTCTAGAAGAATTTGAACCAGCACTTGAGAAAAATATAGAAGAACGCATGAGCCAGATGGAAGAATCAATTAAGGCGGCCATGGTCAAAACAGTCGCACAACTGCAACCCGTACAGCAACATCTTGACAATATAAACGTAAGAGTAACGAAGTTAGAAGAAAGAATCGACGCTGTAGCTCTCGCAAAGGAAATGTAAAAAGTCCAGGAAGCTCCCAAGTCTTCCTTAATGCTCAAGCAGTCGACAGTAGACCCGACGCCCTGAAAAAACAGTAGTCATGGCCAGACAAAGTAAACGTAGATATACTATATGGCAATGCAATTGTAGAAGTTACCGAAATCAAAAAGCGAATCTCTATCAATACCTAAAAACGTGCGATCTCGAACGGCTTAGACCCCTCAGGACCTCAATAAAGTTCTTGACTGACTGACTGACCTAAAAACGAAGGACTAGCCAGACGTAAGAATTCTACAAGAAATGAATTCCTGCAGACTATCAGTGTACCAAACCATAGGGAATGCCATAGGTGAAACCTACACCCTTACTACCCTACTCAGAAGAGACCTTACGGTGTACATGATAGACGAATCACAGACATATGAAACATTCTAACTGAAATGATACCATCAAAGAAGACAAATATATTCTAAACATATACAGCAGTCCAAAGTTCAAGAGACAGATTCTTTACGCTATTCAAACACACGCTCAACATAGCACGTGACCGGAAGATGATAATATCTGGAGACTTTAACGCTGCCCACACCACGTGGGAGCCTAAGTACGTCAACACCAAAGGCAACGATATTTGGCTCGACTCCCAAAAGGAAGGTATAATCCTCGTCACGGACCCAATAACGCCCACTCGGCCACACAATAGCGTCTGTGACGACTCCGCACCGCAGCTCACCTTCGCTAAATATATACAATCCAGAAGATGGCTAAATACACACGAAGGCCTGAGGATCGACTACTCTATCATTGAAATTCAGTTCAGTGGAGGTCCTGACAATAGCACGGGTAATCAACTCAAATTACTCGATTGAGCGAAATTCAGGAAAATAAGGGAACAGTGGAACATAGAAACCATTGCCAAAATTGACCATTCGACAGCTAATGTAAAAGAAGACATCTCCAAATCAACGCAGATGATCCACCAAGAGGCTCAGCTAGAAGCGATAGACAGCAGGCTCTCCCTCATGTGGGGAGCCAAACCAAGCCTGCAGGAACGATGCAAAACGCAGAAACATAACACGATATTAAGCAAAAAGATAGCTTTACTAAACAAAAAGAACAATATGCGTAACAGCTACAAACACGACAATGGGATTAACTATGAACGGAGATGGATCAGCAACTGAGCATGAGCAAGACGTGCAGGATACTCAAATATCTCCTTCACCCAGAGGAAACAAAAACGGTGCACAGGCAATACATGCTCAACATACTATACGCGTATAAAGGAACAATGCAAGAATTCTCGAAAGAGGTCCAACACAAATACATATGACAGGCATCACAATGGATTCATCCAGAATACGAGGGGAACAGAACTCCGACCTCGACGAAGAGTTTAGCGATGCAGAAATAACAGCAGTCCTGCACAAACTCCACACCTAATCGCCACAGTAGCCAGACGCACTTACAAACAAGGCAGTCAGTAACCTGGATGACGCGTCCATTGGCAAACTAAAAGAATATATCAACGAGTGCTGGAAACAAGCAAATATACCACAGCAGTGCAATACGGCACAAGTTATCCTAATTCCGAAGCCTGGCAAACAAATTCAAATGGGGACTCCAAGACCCATATCGCTAACTTCCTGCGAGGGCAAAATAATGGAGCTTGCCTTCCTCGCCACTCCCCAACAGAATAGAAGTACTTGCTAACAAACGCAATAATAGGATTCCGAAGAAACCTGTCTACACAGGACACCATGCTGTAACTGAAGCACCAAGTAATAGACGAAGCAGGGAGATCGACTCGAACCAACGTCGGGCTAGATCTCAAGAAGGCATTCGACAATGTGGCACACCAAACCATACTGCGCCAAATCAGCTACCTTGGCTTGGGCGAGCGGACGTACAAATATGCACGAAACACCTTAAAGCATGGGGGAGCAAAAATCACGGTAGGAGGTCTGACGTCCGAGAAAGTGCCTATCGGCAGTGCAGGCACACCGCAGGGATCGGTTATGTCGCCTACGCTCCTTAACCTGGCTCTGATTGGTCTTCCTATCAAACAACAATGAGTCGAAGGCCTTAAACACAATATATGCAGACGACACACCGCTTTGGATAAACAATGGCAATGATGTATGGATTGAGCAGAGACTACAAGAAACAGTTGAACCAGTCTGCAAATGCCTAGAAGCCACCGGTCTAACATGCTCGGCCGACATATCTGAGCTGTTGCTTTACAGACCAACGCTAAAAGGAGACCTCCCAAGAACCACAACACACAAACCTACAAACAGATACTACTCATGACCCAAGACGGAAAACCCATAACCAATGTCGAGAAGATAAGGGTGTTGCGAATTATGATAAAAGCCAAGGGCACCAACGGTTAACTCTCAAAATCGAAGCCACAGTTTCTCATACGATGCGACTGATCAAGAGAACCACCAACAGGCACGACGGAATAAAATCAAGCGTCTCAGATCTCAGATGACGTATGTGTCGGCATACCACAGATGACGCCGCAAGTCACCGCGATGGTCGTGACAACTAATTCAGGTAGGAGGATCGATTTTTACCAAACTAGGCATGGACGGCTGCCGTCGACGGCTTCGCCGCGTCCCTGTCGACGTGGCTTCCCACTTGTGTAGCAGGCAGGAATTGTAGCAAGATGGAAGTAGCGGTCGAAGGAGAAGACATTATGCCGGAAGACGACGAGGACAGCACAGTCTGGCGTGCGGTTGTAAGGTTGTAGGCGAAGGAATCAACGCCACAGTGACAACACGTACGCGAGAAGGAACGAAGCAGATAAAACGGCATATGCGACAGAACACCAAGGCCAGCAGAATGTCGTACACACCCAAGAGGCAACACCAGATAATAGTAAGACCAAGAGGGGGTTTTCGAGTCTCCGACTACACTAGCACGGACATTGTCCAAAGCGTCATCAATGCGGCCAGCCCACCTTCAGAAGCTCAAGAACAAGACACGATATGTATCAACTATCAACAGAACATAACAGTGACAGCTACTCCCACTAAAGAACCCGCGAACAAATACAAGAAGATCGTCTGCATCAGGGCGAAAACACAGGAATATGAAGCCAGTGCTTGCGAATCGGCCCCGGACAATACGTCCAAAGGAGCGATGCGAGGCATACGACTGGAAGACAGCGCACAAGATATCGTGAGAAAAGTAATAACTCCAAGAAATCCCGCAGCAATCACCGCCAAGAAAATGGGCAACGCCACAAACATGATTGTGGTGTTCGACGGATACAAGGTCCCAAGCTACGTAAGATACGGTGCGGGCTTGTTGAGGTGTGCGCTATACAAGAAACTCCACATGTGCTAATAATGTGGACGATCAAAAAACAGAGCGGACCTGTGTACAAACTCCGATGGCAAGATCTGCCGAAGATGCGGTGGCGGACCCTCCCGAAAACCATGAATGCAAGGCTAAGTGCCAATTATGCTACATGGATAATCCTGGGGCAGATCGAGAATGCAAGGCAAGGTACAAGATCCCCTTCCTGGTGAAGAAACGTCACTGGGAAAGAATTAAACAAGAAAGAGACAAAGAAGAAGAAAACTACACTACGAAAAATGAGTCGCATCGCCTAAGCATCCTGAAGAATCGGCCGGAACCCCTTTCGAGACCTTCGAAATAAGGTCGTAGTAGATCCAGCGCTAGGGGCAGAGCTAGGTCCAAGATACCAAGGTACCCCAGATTTCTGGAGGCACCACGCCAACATCAAGGGTGCATGGCGCAATCGCAGTCAAGAGGAAGCGCGCGGAGGCGGACGCTGTAGCTAATCCTAAATTAGAGGAACAGCTGGCACAGCTAAAGCAAGTCGTTGCAGCAATGAACCAACAAATGGCACTACTGAGTGAGGAGATTAACAGATTAAAAGACGTTCACAAACACCAAGTTGAAAAACGAGAACAGAGCGCAGGTACAACAAACACAATATACAGCTGGAATGTCAACATGGAAAAACACAGCGATACTACACAACTTAAACGCAAGACCGAAGAGATTACTGAGGACAACGGAACTAAACCCAAGAAAACTAAAACTGCAAGCGTAAGAATGGGACGTCTAGAAGAATTTGAGCACAGACTTGAGAAAAATATAGAAGAACTCATGAGCCAGATGGAGGAATCAATTAAGGCGGCCATGGTCAGAACAGTCGCACAACTGCAACCAGCACAGCAACACCTTGAGAATGTAAAGGCAAGAGTAACGAGGTTAGAAGAATCGACTCTGTAGCCTTTGCAAAGGAAATGGAAACAATCCCGGAAAATCTCAAGTCTTTCTTACCGCTCAAGCCATCGACACTACACCCGATTGCCTCTAAGATGACAACATAATCATGGCCAGGCAAAGAAAAAGTAGATATACCATACGGCAATGGAATTGCAGTATTTGCCGAAATAAGGAGAATCTGTATCAATACCTATAAACGGAGGACAAGACAGACGTAATAATTCTACAAGAAACGAATGGTCCCGGCAGACTATCAGGGTGGCAAACCATAGGCGATGCCGCAGGAGAAACCTACGTCTTTACCACCTTAGTCAGAAGGGACAGTACGGTTCGAAGGATACCAGGTCCCAAGCTACGTAGGATACGGTGCGGCCTTGTTGAGGTGTGCACTATACAAGAAACTGGAAATGTGCTACTCATGTGGGCCATTAGGACAAAGACCGGACGTGTGTCGTAATCCCGACAAGATTTGACGAAGATGGGGGTTGGCGGATCCTCCCGAAAACCATGAAGGCAAGGCTAGATGTCAGTTATATCCTACAGCGGATTAAGAATGCAAGGCAAGGTACAAGATCGCCTTCCAGGAGAAGAGACGTAGCTGGGGAAGAAATGAACAAGAAAGAGACAAATAATAAGAAAACTGCATGACGCAAAATGACCCGCACCGCCTAAGCATCCTGAAGAATCGGCCGGAACCCCTTTCGAGACCTTCGAAAAAAAGGGCGTAGCAGATTCAGGTCTAGGAGCGGAGCCAGGTCCAAGACCAAGGAACTCCTGATTTCTGGAGGCACCACGCCAGCACCAACGGTGAGCTCGGCAGGCGCCGTCAAGTGGAAGCGCGCGGAGGCGGATAATCATAAACTAGGGGAACTGACACAGCTAAAACAAGTCGTTGCAGCAATGAAACAACAAATAGTAGTATTGAGTGAGGAGAATAAGAGAATAAACGAAGTTCATAAACAAATTGAAAAACGAACAGACCGCAGATACAAAAACACAATGGATAGCGAGATTGTGAACATGGAAGAAAAACGCGATACAGCAACATTTAGCGCAAAACCGCAGAGATTGTTGAAGACAACGGAACCAAACCCAAGAACACTAAAATTGCAAGCATCAGAAAGGAACGTCTAGCCAAACTTAAACCCAGACGTGACAAAAATAAGTGCACATTCGCCAGATGCAAGAATCAATTATGGCGGCGATGGTCAGCATAGTTGCACAAGGACTACAACCCATACAGCAACATCTTGACAATATAAATGCAACAGTAACCAGGTTAGAAGAAACAATCGACGCTGTAGACCTTGCAAATGAAATGGAAACAATCGCGGAAACTCCCAAGTCTTTCTTACTGCTCAAGCCATCGACACTACACCCGATTGGCTCTAAAATCCCAACATAATCATGGCCGGGCAAAGAAAAAGTAGATATACCCTATGGCAATGGAATTGCAGAAGTTCCCGAAATAAAAAGGCAAATCTGTATCAATACCTAAAAACTAAGGACAAGCAAGACGTAAAAATTCTACAATAAATGAATGCTCCTGGCAGACTACCAGGGTACCAAACCATAGGCAATGCCGTAGAAGAAACCTACGCCTTTACCACCTTAGTCGGAAGGGACAGTACGGTTGTACATCATACACGACTCACAGACATGGAGAATATACTTATTGAAATCATGCCATCAAAGAAGACAAATATATTCTAAACATTTAGAGTAGTCCGAAGTTCAAGAGACACAGATTCTTAACACTATTCAAACGTACGCTCGACATAGGAGGTGACCGGAAGGCGATAATACGTGAAGACTTTAACGCCGCCCACACCACGTGGGGGTACAAGTACGTCCACACCATAGGCAAAAATTTATGGTTCCACTCCCACCAGAAAGGTCTAACCTTCGTCACGGACCCAGCAACGCCCACACGGCAACGCACTAGCGTCAGTGACGACTCCATACCAGACCTCACCTTCGCTAAGAATATACAGTGAATAAAATGGCCAAATACACACGAAGACCTCAGTACCGAAATCTCCATAATCGAAATCCAGCTCAATGGAGGTCATGACAAATGCACGGGTAGTAAAAATTGTAAAATAGTAAAATTAGTAAAAATGGGGTGACCGGTCTAACTTACGCACTCTGGATAAAGCTCAACCTCAACACTAGTGACTGCCCTGCATACATACTCTCCTTTGCAGGGTGACGAAGCTTCCACCTTGTTTTTCACATAGTTTTTCAGGTCCGTCCACAGTGCCGGTAATTTTTTGGTACCAAGCTGTCGGGAAATGTGCAGCTGCCATTGCAACATGCAAAATTCAAGGATGAGTCCATTGCCAAAACATTCGGAAAGCAAACACATTAATGAAAAAGTAAACACAGTCATTGATGTGATCACCTGAGAACTGCCAGCCAGCAGAATGGCGGTGGCAGGAGTCACTGACGATCGAAGCACATCCATGAACCACGACCGGTTACGTCCGAAAATAGCAGAGCACTGCGATACCCTTACTCGGACTGTGTTCGGAGGAAGGAGGCCAATCTGCAAAAATGTAAGGCTCGAAACACTTGTTAATAAGGTGAGCACAAATGTCTTATATCCCAAAGAGATTCCAGCCAAGTAAACGGTCCATGAGCCAAAATCCCCGTTGTTATTCATAATTAGCGCAATTGTCGATTCATAATTACAGCATTTGTCGATAAATGGTCAGTCACAGTACCTTTGCTGCGACGGAAGTGCGATGTGTCGCAGACCGTAGGCAACGTCCTTTCTTCGCAGTTGCTAGATGTGGTGGGCGAGAATTCCGAATGCCTTTGCGACTAGGATCAATTTATCGCTCAAGAGCACTTTTCGCGCGCGGGCATTCCTTGACACGATAAAATGACTTCGTTGCAAGTGCATTCGGAACAGGCCAATGTCCGTAACGCAAACGTAAGGTGCAAACCCTATCTGCTAGCTCTGCCCGAGGTGCGCTAAACCTAAAGCTAATACGCAACGTCGCTCCTCACGCTTCCGTCACTGACAAGACCTCTAGTGGTGATGCTGCAAGGAACCTGAGGCCGAATTGTACACTACTGTGCACTGTTGATAATCTGGCATGGAATGTCTAGCTGCTTTCAGCTATTGGCCATATGAAGCTTCAGCTAATGCCAATGTTATGTATTCAAGCGGTTCCTTGAACGCATTTCACCCTCGCCACGAGGCTACTGACCTCGCACACTCACTCTGCGATGGGATGCGATGGAGCTGGTAGCTAGAAGCCAGTTCTTTATCCGCGTTGTTCAGTCATGCTCATTTGAAGTTGTCCAATCGGCTCCTGTTGCCACTGAAAATTTTGAGACCAGATTTATTGGCGCGCCGAATTAAGCGGAGAAAAGGTCAAGTTCAAGGAATACCAACTTCTTTCTACAGGAACACCTTTCCCACAAAATAAGTCTGCTCTCTTGCCCGCTGCAAAAGTGTTCCTCCCTTGGATCTGCTATTCTCCTTAGACGAGCTGACAGCAGCTATTCTAAAGTAAGCACCAGCTCAATACAACGTTACTACAGTGTCAGCCTTCAGGTAATTGCTCAACTCTTCATGCACAAGCGGTGAAGCATTCCTGCAGATTGGGAAGTGGCGAAAGCCATTACAATTCTCAAGCCTGGAAAGCTGCCGACTAAGCATCATTCAGACCTATAGCCTTGCTCTGCTGCGTGAGCAAACTGATAGAAAAAAAAACTGTCCATAAGATAACGTCATACTTCTTTGAAAGTAGGCGTCCATACCCGCAAGAACTCAATTAATTTCTTGCGATCTTCTATCGCCATTTTTTTTGTGTAGCGCGTTTCACTAAATTTAGCTTCACGACGCTCGTGTGTAATATAGTCCTTGGGAGGCGACTCTACAGAACAATCACGCATTATTCGCAAGGACATCTATTTACGAACACTCTGAAACGCTCTACGTCCTATTACGCCGCTGAGAAAGGTTTGCCTCGGGGTGCAGTGTAGACCCACTTATTGCATCTTATAAATCTAACGGCAGTCCTGCCACGTGTTGTCCATGTGGCACTCTATGGGGGCGGAGTCTGCGTTTGGAGCGCGGCGTTGCGTTCGCTCTACACCAGCCAACAGCAACTGCGGGAAAGCACTGGCCGACACAGCGGCTTCTTCGAGACCCAGAGGCAAGGCCTCTCCGCAAATTGTCGCAATGGAGTTTACACGGAGGCACGTGGATAGGTACCCACTGGTACTTGGCAGCCGCGCACTTCCATCTGTGAAAAAGGTTCCTAGATGCAGTGGTCGACAGAAGTTTGATTGGCGCACCACTGGTAAAGAAGCGGTGCGAGATTACGTCCGCAGTATGTCATATATTTGGATACACGGATGGATCGCAGTGGGGCAGCAACAACAGGTCAATGGTGCTTGTACCGTCAACGTACCGTCAATGTAGACAGTACATTGCATTGCTGCCCCCCCCCATTCATCGTTTAATCTCTATCACGAATAAAACAAAGCTTAAAACAGCACATAATAACTGTCTGAGACTTTCTCGGTCTTTCGAAAGGTTCGTCATGCCGCGGCAAAAGCGTGATGCTTACCACTGTTGAAGACATCTGTTGCAGACGTGTCCCGTTGCCGTCCAAGCCAAGCACCACATCTCGTAGCATCGAATTCCACCCATAGGACAGGTTCACCTTTTGATTTTCGAGAACTGCACCGGGAATCAATCTGAAAAAGAACATGCCTCTAGTCAGTATCCTTCAAACTGCCCTCTGCTATGTCATCCAGCATTATTCTCATATGAACCATATCGTTACTGATGATTCCTCAACCCAGTAGAGCTATCAAGTAGAGCTATTCTATAAAGTGACCAACAGCCCTCGTACCGCCTTGAGAGCGCAAGGTCAAGTACAACGGCAGAACTTTGCGAAATGAAGAAAGCCGTTCGGAACATAATACGGCAGCCACCAGGTCAATGGGCTGTATTTGCAAATAAATTCAATAGCAGCTCTCCAAAACGCTAAACATAAACAGGACTCGGAACCATCATCATGTGACTCGAGATACTGGCTACTTTCGTCAACCAGCCAACGTTACTAGCCATCCGATTACATTCCAGTGGGTTCCAGGACACTGCTCCTCACGGAAATAAGCGCTGAGGAAGCAGCCCGCAGGGTTCTTCAGTACAATACGTAAAGAGATACTTCGCGAAAAGCGATGCATCGGTGATGGAAGAAAGTAGAGATGTGTAATTATACGTGTTCTAATATTATCGAATATGTTATTTTTATTATTTGTATTCGATTCGAAAAAAAATAGATATTTAGAATGTTCGAAGATTCGGCTTGATGCGATTATTCGCATCAAAATAAATATATTGCCGGCTGTGCGGGAGCAAACATTCTTACAATTACTTTCTGTTTAATCTAACAATACTGCGGCGATTTCGTGCTGAATGTCGTCACGATTTCGCGATGCCAGCGAAATTTCACCTGTAAAGCACACTTATCCACCAAACCTATCACTTCGCGGAAAGTCCAGCCTATCAATGGCAATGGGCACGACTTAATACTTTTCTTGTGGTATAAAAAGTTACAGGTTGGCAAGCACAGCTAGTGGGAATTATTACATTTTTGACGTTAACATGAGTTCCCAATTCTTTATTTAGTATAATGGCTTCCTAGTCCACTTTTTCAACATTGTCAATGCATTTGCATTTCCGCACGGTCTGGTTAGGCCTAAGTTGATCGAAAGCACTTGGCACGAAAACTGACTTCAGCAGCCGCTTTGCAAGTATTTCCTGTGTCCACAGTGTGCAAGTGCTGACTGCACAGTACAGAGCACTACAGGGTAACTTGACGGCACTTAATCCTTACTGGAAATCGCCTTAGCCATTGGTCACGCAGACTGCCGTCGGAAGGTACTTCGTGGAAAGACACGCCCGGGTCTCCTTTTCTCTGACTAGACGAGCATTGTAGCATGCAGCAATGGTGCATTGCTGAGCGATTAAAATGCCATGAGGCTCAATAAACATGCTTGTTCACGAAAGCATAAAAACAAGGCAAGAGACTTACTGAGAAAAAGTAAGCGGCAGTAAGCACCAAGCCGACGGGCGAACAGAAGAACTTACTGTGTCTGGCCGAGAATAAGCACGCCGTCTGCAAGCTGGGTTAAAATATTTGGCACTTTTCACCAAACTGCGCCATTAATTTGTTATGGTATTGTTTTTGTACGCCAACAGGTACGGGGGTAAGCTGAGTGAACGAGGAACTAACATGAATTTTGTTTGCTTACGCAAAGATTCACAGCGTGCGGTCGTCGTCTGCTCGGGTTTTACCGGCGGTGGCACAGCGTCGGCGGCCGGTGTAGCAATTGTCCACCGCAAGGAGCTCTAGCAACCGCACGAAGTGAAAAGGAGGGAATGGTAGGGCAGCAAGTTTTTAGCTCACGTCGTAAGCAAAGAGGTTATATACTAAGACGGTTATGTGCTAAGGCTTCTGGAGTGGCAGCCGCTGCGGCCGCCTAGGAGAGCGACTGAAGTCCCCGGTGGCCATATTGCCGAGGGCAAGAGAGACCGGGCCGAGTACACATTCCGCGCCCGAAATGGAGTGCTGCTTTCGGTTCCCCCATCAAAAATAGCGCAATAAATATTTTGTACATTATTACGTTACTTTCTTTACCAGATTCCTCATCGATTTTCTCGGGTATTTATGTTTTACTACTTGAACTAACCTTGGGAGTGTTATAGCCAGCGCCACCACCGATCAGGATACTAAACGTAGGATATTTAGGTCACTTCGCCTGTAAACCTCTACAACATTATGCATTAGAATAATTAACACTACGCATCGTGTTTCTTTAAGCTTTTTTTTTTTAGAAAAAGAAGGCCCGACTTGACCTGGGTTACTCGTACCTAGTTGGCGCGGTACAAACTCGAATAGAGTCACTGCGAATCCGCGACCCTGTCATACATAAAGACGGATCAGGAGTCGCTACACTCCCCAAACTTCAAGCATCGCTCACTAATGTGACGCAGCTCATTAAGTTGCAAGCTAAAGACACGATAAGGCTCATCGCGAGCCGGATCGCACATGGCACCCCCTATCTGTCCCCGAAGAATGTGGAAATTGAAAAAAAAAAACTAAACATCATGAGAAGGAAAGCTACCAAGACTTTACTGGGAATCCCCGAAGAAGCATCTACGGCACGATTCTAAAGCACGCCACGACAGACACGAGTCAAAAAGCAATCAAATATTTAGCTGGAGTAATCAAAGTCATCATTTATATGCTCAATACAACAGCAACAACGACACACATGTAACAAGAAAAGGATCAGCGTCGCGCAGCAGGTGATATAAGCGAAAGAAAAAAAAAACGACATCACAGTGCACTGCAATTCATCCTCGATAGAAGCGCACTCGCAGAAGCAGCCAGCATCATATTCGACACAAAAGAGAACAACAGCCGGGGCAAGCCAAGCGGAAAAAAATGAAAAAAAGAAAACAGCCAGAAATAGATCACGAAAAACGGCAAATTACGGCATATTTCAAATACAAGCGTACACAACACTTAATACAGCACGTTAACAATTACTAACATGTGCACAAGCCTAAATATTGACGTCAAAATGCGGAACACAATTTCCTTAAGCAGTTTTTCACACTAAGACACACGTTGCAATTTAGGAATCGTAGGCAGTAAGTTCTCAATTTGGCACATCCGCGTGGGAAATTTTTTGAAACTAGCACAAGTTTTAAGATCAGCGCTGTCAAACGCGAGAAAAAATTCCTTGTTCCACTTTTTTTTACAAGGTTCTTTAAACAGTGAAGGTTAAAAATAAAGAATGTCAACGCTTGTTTCTCGCAGCACCGTTTTGGGAAAGCAGGCACTCACAATCCTTTCCAAATGGACAAACCTTGCAAACTAACCGGCTACAATTCGTAATATGTACTGTAAAGCAAATAAGTTATTATTCGATTATTGATTTTGGTTTCCGATGCGATTCGCGATTCACGGATAGCGATTGCAAATGACCGTGTAGAAACACTCGACCAGTATCAAGCTCAATCCGGATCAGCCCCGATCGCGATCAGAAGTGTACGCGCGACACGGGCACAGCACGTGCGAACAACCCCTGGGCTCACGCATGAATCAATATCGAACACGAAGATACGAATGCATCACGAGCAAGCGCTCATCCCAAAGGAATGTCACCACGAATGGCATTATGATTCAGGTAGTGCCATGCGCTCCGTGCTGGCAGAAATTTCTGGTTTGACTGCGCCTCGTCGTCCGCGATACGAAAGCGTACGCTCCTCTAGCAACGGCGTCCAAACGCACCACTGTGTGGAGATGCATCCCTGTGCGAGCATTACTACTGGTGAGCAAAGGCTCACGGCAAGGCCGATCAAATTAGCGCGGCCGCAGCACTCGGCCAGCAGGGTGGCGGTCTACCAAGCACGAGAAATCTCCGAAGCCCAGCCTGCAAGCGTCTGCCGCGCTCAGCAATGCATGCATGCAGGGGTGCGGAGCTCGGGGGAGAGGGCATCCAGGAGCAAGCCCGGGGACGCGTCCCGATGACGTGTGCCCGGGGCGACCAATGAGAACGCGTTCCGGCGATGTTTTCCCGCGCATTCTTCGCGAGGATGGAGACGAACAGTTTGCGCGGGAAAATATCTCCGCCGAGCTAACCATGTCCGCCATGTTTCCACTGAGGCGACGATTCCACAGCAACGAGCTCGGCAAGCGACCGGCACTAAGTACGAGCAGGGCGCTGAGGTACAGGAACACACCTCGATATCCACAAGCGCAAACGTCAAGGCTCGAGCTGGCGAGCCCTGCTATCTTTCCGCTATGCCTGAAGCTACAAACGCGCGTAGCAGCCCCTCCGCGCGCGTTCAACACAGTAAAAGACTATAGACGGTATCAGAGTAATCACTGTCTGGATTTAGGTTTTACTATACCTAAGTTTCGTCATGCAGCGCTCACACTGGTTCCAAATAGTTTGCCACTAAGTGCCCGCTAAAGAAACAAACGGTTTCATGATATCAATCACCGCGATGTGTAGGATCCTCACTTACCATTTCTGCTTTTCGCCGCTTGCAGCTAAGTCCTTGAAGTCAGTCTTTTTCATCATTCCGAGGTATGACTAAGTCAAGTGTTCCACAATATCCAGCAAACAGTTCGGTACTGGCAAACGACAAGCACACTGCCCCTTTCTGAATGTCCGTCGTGCGGAGAGTCCGTTTCCCGCCAAGAGTTCCCGCCAAAAGGTCCCGCCAGAAGGTCCCGCCAAAACTGCGGGTTCCCGAAGGCACGCATATTTATACCGTTTCGAAGTCTGCAGCTCGTGATCAGTTCGATTCGCCGGTCCCCAGCACGTCTCCGGTGCTCCGAGCCTCTCCCGCCAGACGACAAACAAGCGAGAGCTTGAAATTGACGCGAAAACAGTCCCGCGACAGTCTAAGTCCCGCAACGGTGAAAGTCCCGCAACGGTGAAAGTCCCGCATCCTCTCCAATTCTCCGTCAATTTCCGACGCGGCGGCCTCCAAGCGTATTCCGGCGACCCAGTTAAGCACTTCTGGACGACGTGCGGCAAAGCCCGGCGCGATGAACCACTGCCGACGACCCGACCGATCACCCGACGCACCACCGAGCTCGAGCGCCCAGCGCCAACTGACGCGCCGAGACCGCGGTCTTCGCGCGCTTTCCAGATATGTCCCTATAGATAGCTGGTTAGGGACAATGAGCTTAACTGTATTACTCCGCTGCGAGGGCAGGCGCAGACGGCATCCGCCTTCTCTTTCCCCCAGTAGCTTCCCCTTCCGCTGCTTAGACCGCCGTAAAACCGGAACAAACTGGTTGTCCGTCGTGCATCGCGCGGACAAACGAGCTCGAACAGTGGCAATCGCTGTTTATAACGAAGACGCGATTTCAACTCGCGGTCTGGGATTACGTCAGCCTGCATCATATCCGCTGCCAGTTTCTCCCATCCCGATGCCCAATGCCGGATCGTTCTAACTGTGCCGCACGCACCAGTGCGACTTATTTCAGTTCGCACCTCCTCGAAAGCATGTATACGTGGTTTGCAACTGGTCCCAGTATTAACCCAGAGCACCCAGTTTGCGACTACCGCTGCACACAAGAAACTGCAGCGGGCACGACTGGCAGGATAAGCATGCGGGCACGTTAGCGGCAGACGTGCAAACAGCCTCCGAAGCCGTGCGTGTAAAGTCGGCCTGCACGCGAGAGGTGTCCCCCGGACCGACGGGCCATTCGACGACAGCGAAGCTCCGTATCGCCAGCGCGTCGGTGCGACACAAACACTGCCTATAGCTTCTTTTCCAGGAAAAAATAATGGGCGCTAGAATAAAACGATCCCTCAAGTGTACCCTTTATGAAAAGCGTTGATCACAGTAAGAAAAGTTTAACGTGCATAACGACGGCGGCGATGCAAGCCAAATTCAACCGCAGTTCAAGGCTGCATGGATGCGCGGCGAACGTACTGGACCGTATAGTCGACGGCGCCGCGAAATCCGCCCGTTCGCATGGGTTCAAACACAGTAAAGACTGCAACGATGGTATTCAAGGAACCACTGCTTGATCTTAAGTCGATAGAATTTACCTTTGCCGTGCACTGCGAACATAAACTGCGCGCAGGTTGCCCGTAAGTGCTGCGAAAGCAACAGCTGACTTTCGAAACTCAATCACCGCGAAGCTTATAGCATCTCCACTTACCGTTGCTGTCTTCCTGCTCCTGGAGCGAGTTCGAGCAATTCCGTGTTTTCTGTGGCACGCCAAAGTGTCTATTCCAGCGAACAGCTCGGCACTTGCAAACGACGCGCGCAATGTCCCCCTCCGAATGGCCGTCGGGCAGAGCTCGCGTTTCCCGCCAAAAAAACGATCTCGATCTGGGCCGCGACTCGCCTAAAAGAGTCTCTCCTAAACGAATTACGGTGAACAGCCGGGCACGTACCTCACGCGCGTTTCGCACCGATTCGAAGTTTGCAGCTCGCGTGTCAAGTTCCTTTCGCCGATCCTCGACGCCGTCTCTGGTACTCCGAGTGCAACCCAGCTGACGACGGACGAGCGAGAGCTCGAAAAGGGGCACTCAAATTCCTCTGGCATCCGAGCCGGCATCCTTATTCACCAGTTCTCGGTCATTCTCGGGCACAGCGGTCGCCAAGCGTATTCCGACGGACCGGCCAAGCAATCTTCAACGACTCGGGGCACATTTTCGCGCTGTGGACCAGTGTCGGCGCCCCGATCGAGTTCCTGCCGCAGCAGAGCGCCCAAGTCGCGCTGACGAGCGCCTCCGGGAAACTGGCGCGAAAAGAGCACGGCTAGCACGGCTACGGGCGCCCTCTGCGTGTCCCTATGGGCTATTGTCTAGGGACAAAGGTTCCAACCGCAAGACATGACATCGCGCGCAGGCGCGCACAGTCTCCGTCCGGAAGGTTTCCCCAGAAGCTTCCCCTTCCGCCAGTGGGGCCTACATATGGGGCCTACGTGAAACCAATTTCTTTCTCTATGGTGAAACCGCGACACCACGCGTTGATAGCTCCTCAGGCTCGTTCCTGGTTGCGTATTCCAACGGTCATAATGAGTCCTCTTCGGCAGGGATTTAGCAGCCGTTTTTTTTACGATTCTTTGTTTTGTTTTTGTTTTGTCCACCGTTCGTGATTTTTTTTTCTTGTTTTGCGATCTTCATCATTGTCTTGGGCGATGCTCGGACGCAGTCATCGCTGGAACAAGCCACTCGGCGCAACGCAATGAAATTTCCGAATGACCTGCTGGAAACTTTGCAACCGTGACCAGTGGCGTAGCCAGAAATTTCGTTCGGGGGGGGCTCACTTTGCAGCTCGGCCTGCTCCTTATAAAATTAGTCGAGGGATCAATATATATATATATATATATATATATATATATATATATATATATATATATATATATATATATATATATATATATATATATATATATATATATATATATATATATATATATATATATATATATATATATATATATATGTGTGTCATTCAACAACCTTGTTTACATATTTGTACACATGCACCAACCAGGGGAAAATCTCAATGACGCTTTCCTTTGTTAGAATGTATTGCGCAGGAGCAGCTGTCACCGGTTGTTCATTGCGAGTAATTGCTCCGAAATTATAGTCGCAACAGAGAGCACATATAAAAAGCAGGAGTTTTGCAACATATACGATGGCGGGTCAAATGAAAGTGAGCCAATTCGAATATATGACAAACGGGGAACTTTATTTAAAAGTAGTCAGCATGAGTATTTAAACACTTGTTATACAAACGAGTCGCGTAATTCCCGTCTTATAAAACTCCTTGGGCTGCTGCCTCAAAAATCTGTAAATGACTACACGTCATCTTTCGACACGAATCTGGTTCCCTTGAGCAGTTTCTTCAAATTTTACCAAATGTGGAAGACGCAAGGCAACAGGTTTGGGCTGCATGAGGGATGTTGCAGCGTTTCCCACTTGAACTTTGCCAGTTTTGTATTAACTACATCAGCGACGTGGGAACGGGCAATGTCGTGAAGCAAGATGTCCCCAATGCTCAATTTTCCACGTAGTTTGTTCTTAATTGCGACACGCAGCGGATCCGATCTTTCACAATATCTGAAACGATTTAGAGTCTCTCCAGGTTTAGAAAATTCGATCAATAGTGGCCCCTAACGATCTAAAAAGAAGTCAACGCTTTTCCGGCATAACTGACGGCCTTTGTTTTCCTTGGGAGCGGTGAATACAAATGTTTTCACTGTAAGATTTGCCGTTGTGTTTCAGGCTAGTAGTAGCGGCACCATGAGTCATCCCCGGTCACAATTGCAGACAAAAAGTCGTCACCGTCACCTGGGGTTCTTTGACGTGCACTTAAATCTAAGTACACGAGTGTTTTCGCATTTCGTCTCCATCGAAATGCCGCCGCCGGGACCAGGACTCGATCCCGCGACCGCGTGATCAGCAGCCCAACACCATAGCCACTGAGCAACCACGGCCTTTTCAATTGTGTTGGGGGTGATTGCATGGTGGCTTTGGCCCGGCCATGGATCGTCTTTGTAACTTTCATGTGTTTCTTTGAACAGTTTGCTACAACGCTTCTTAGTGGCCAATGAAACGCAATGTTCAACGCATACGGCAGCCATACGGCGAATAATTTCTTTTTGGGAAACATCTTCATTTGTCGAAAACCTCACGACACCAAGCTGTTCAACTTTTGAAGTGTCCATAATGTCACGCAACCATGTTAAACCCCGTGTATGAGAGCATTAAAGAACATTTAACCTCACCTCTGCATGTCCCTTGTAAATGAGATGCGTATGTGCTACGCGCATGCCTCGAAAATAATGAACCGAACCATTATTGCGCCGGGCGGGTTGTCTCACTTTCATTTGACTCGCCTTCGTACATTAGAAATACGAAGATACAATGGAATACACAAATGTGAAGATACAGCTTGATAGAGGGCAAAAAATTGCCACTGGAAACAATGTTCACTGCGCATATGCACAAAACCTCGCAACAAGATATTTAAATATACGCATAAGTCACCAATAAATCTACGTACCTAAGAAAAAGTCACTATATATAATGCGTCAAACAAGGCAAATGAGCAGGTTGCGCAACCCCAGATTCACAAATCACAGCACCACCCCCCTCCCTCCACTCCCAAAATGTATTGTGTGCGACGGAAGGCGGCGCGCTTCCTCCCCACTTTTCTCCCTTGCGCACCCAAGACTCAGCCACCATCGTCGGCTCACCACCTCCCCTTCCCCCCCGCACGCTTTCACTCGCACATAGAGCATGCGGCGCGCTGTCACGATGTTATCGCCCCTGGCGGAACAATTTATACGGAACATGAGGGCAACGACAGGAATGCGCCTGGAGTCTTCATAGAGCTGCTATCGCAATAATAGAATAGTATTCGGCAACTGAAGAGTCCCGTCGCCCATTACTTTCCGCAAAAGAAGTAACAAAATCGAACTTTCACCATGCGAAATTTCGCTGCGCCGCAATAATGTCTTCTTATTTTTGTGTGGGCGGGGGGCGGCGAAATAGTATAATGCAAAGGAAAGCATGTTGGCTACAATCGAATGCCTACTTTGGGCACCTAGTGGGGCTACCGAACGATTATCGAAGAAAATGTGTGAAGCTTGGTCCACAGAAAACCGTACGCGTACTGCTCGGTATCCTACACCGGCGAGACAAAATTTTCCGGAGAGGTCGCGCTCAAGCGAACGCGTTGCAATCCATCGAGTCCCCGCAGTGCTGGCGGCGAGCGACTATGCATTGTTTCTTTTTCTCGTCTGCTAGCCAGAAAGCGTCCCAAACTCTGCCAGGCGAAAATGCAGTCGGCCAGAGAAAAACAAACGCGCATCCAAGTGCGCCGCGCGGTTATCGATGCACCACGAGAAAAACGCATGCGCTCTGGCTGGATCGGCAGCCCGCGGGTTGCGAGAACAAAAAAAAAAGAATGAAAAAGAAAGGAGAAAGAGGCTCAATATATCCTCGCGAATAATAGTCTGGGTAGAAAAATAAATAAGAACTTAGTTACAATGGTGGCTTTAGTGACTTGACATGGATGCTTTGGCGCAGGTGAAAAAAAAAATGTTTATATTCTTTTCTGTGACCTGATGGCACAAATGAACCACCAGAACGCTTTGTCTCATCGGACCTCACTGCGTGCTTTGTCAACTTGTCTGATAGTATGTTGATTTGGCTTCTCTCGTTGTATGGCCCGATGTACGACTTTAGAAAAGTCGATGCACCTTTGGCGTCAATTGTTTACAACAGCATTAAACCCCAAAAGTTCCGGAATCGAAAATCTAAAGCACGACTTTGAAAATGTCAATGGACCTTTCGCATCAAAATGTTATGAGAACTTTACAGCCACAACGTTTCAGAATTGAAATCCAAGCGCTCCGTAGATTCCGCGGCCTCCGCGAGATGCCGAGACGACCCCGCTCTCCTTCAAAACGCCCTTGAAATGTTGTGCCCGGTGGGGCTCCTTGCGTTACGATATGCGACTCCCTATTCATGGGCGTTGCCCCGAAATCCAGCCCGATTTAGCAATGTTCGCGCTAAAATGTGTTTTCGAGCGTGAATTAAGGACATTCTAGACAAAATTGAGCATGATTTCTGGCGCCGGGAGTTGTTTTGGTCGGCGGCACATGACAGCCCGAAAAAATTTCGGGGGGGGCTGAAGCCCCATAACCCCCCCCCCCCCTGGCTACGCCCCTGACCGTGACTGTTTCGTTTTATTGTTTTCGTGCCCGTCGTTGACATTTGACTCGCACGCCGCGCCCCGGTGCCTCTATCGCGTGGATCGGCCACACGGTATAGAGCGACGGACGAAATAAATGCTGGCGAAGTAATCCTTGAAAAAATTCCCCGCTATATAATTTTGTACCGTAACATATACCGCTCGGTTTGCTGTCTTTGTCCCGCTGCATCCCGAACTTTCTGAAACGACAGTCGAAGGATTGACAATCGCATCAGTATTTTACTGCGCAGTCGCTGCTGCTGCAGCAGTGAGGCAGGCCGTCATTCTAACCAAGATGTGCCATATACATTTGATATACAAATAACCATCTGCAACAAAATTAGTCTCGCCTGCGAACAGCGTATACACAATCCTGGAAATGAACAACGATGTTTCTTTTTCTAATGCTGTGCACTGGGAAACCAAGCAGGCCCTGAAGTATTGTTCATTTTCTGTTCATTCGTTCATCCGTTATACAAGATTGGGTACTTTTATTGCAAGAAGGATGGCTCGATGACATAATTGTTAGAAAGCAGTGGTGGTGGGGAAGGGGAGGGAGGGGGGTGTTCTTGGCGCCAGCGTAATAATTTCTTTTTCTTTAGGTACGATATGCTATCTCTCAGGAATTCTACACTGGGGGCTGAGGAACTGGCGGCGGAGTCGATGCAGACCGATGCACTCCCACAGCTGGTGGTGAACCGTCGGGGCTTGCGCTAGCTAGCATTGCAAGTTGAACGTGTCGGATTGTGTCGGTGGAAAGATGTCACCTTTGATGCAGGTCAGGCGGTTCTCTCTAGGATGCTCGTACTCCATTCGACGAGGACGTCCTCTACGATGCGGGCCCCGTGCGTATTCTGACCAACTACACATGCGTGCCTGGTACAGACCTGGTCGTGTATACACGGGGGCGCAGAACTCTTTCGGGTGTTCGTGCAGTTGGCGTCTGTCCGCCTATGTAGTGGGCTGCATAACTGTTTCGCTCGATGGGTCGCGATCCGATGACGCGTACGCTCTTTAAAAAAAAAAAAGAAGCTTGCATCCTTTGGGGCTTATCTTGTCCCACAACGATAATCGCCATCTATCTATCTTGCCCACATTTCGCCTCGTTAACGTTGCGCGCCCGGTACTTGCAGGTCATGCACGAACGGCATGCGCGTTATCAGCGTGACATGGCATTCTCCACAAGAAAGCAGCGAGCGCAGACTTTTCAAGAAAGGAAACGTAAGCAAGGCAGATGACGATTATCGCAAGTTCTGGGACAAGATACGCCCGAAAGGGAGCAAAGCTTTTTTTTTCTTCTTTAAGAGTACAGGGGACTGCGACGCCAGGGCCTAAGCGGGTCCAGCCAACGCCTCCTAGATAACACAAGGCCGGTGCACTTCGATCCGTGACGTCATGCTACCTTGCCCGACTGCCATAGTATCTAATGGGGACGCTCCCGATCAACACCACCTAGATAGCACAAGGCCTGTTCACTCCGATCCATGACGTCAGGCTACCTGGCCCGAAATTTCCATTGCCAAGGCTGGCGTGACGAAAGCGGTGACGTAAAAATCCCCATGGCTTACACGGGAGCATCCCCATTAGATTCTATGGCAGTCGGGCCAGGTAGCACGACGTCATGGATCGGAGTGAACAGGCCTTGTGCTATCTAGAAGGTGTTGTCCCGATCGAGCCGCGGTGGTTTTGGCGTCATCGTCACGCTGGGCTTGGCAATGGAAATTTCGGTCCAAGTAGCATGACGTCACAAATCGGAGTGCACAGGCCTGCTATTTAGGAGGCACTGGTCCAGCATCTTGCTCGCGCTCCCACACACGCGAGCACGTCCTCCCCGCTTCCGCGGCTGTCCGCATACGTGTCCCGATGTCCGGTTGACTCTTACCTGAATTTTCGTCGCAGTGAGGAGCTTAGTGCAGAGATTCCTAATCCGCTGGCTTGCAGGGGGTCTCCGCTCGTGGTGTGTCTTGCCCACGAGTGCCTCTCGGCAATCTGTTCCAGAAATGCACTGTTGCGGACTGGTCGGTTCGTTGAACAAGAAAACGCATACTGCGCATGTGTTTTGCGCAGCAAGTAACTTGCTCGGTAATCTTTGTAGACAGTAAAGTGGGCAAGCGATTTTTTTGTCCTCTTTATTTATGTCGTACTGCAGGCCCCCTGCGTCGGTCCAATTGCTGGAGAGGCATAAGTTACATAAGCACCAAAAGGAAAACATATGTAAATGCAAAACGTAAGGACAATACATTTGAAAAATTAAACAATCAAATGAAGAGTGTGATACAGAGCAAAGGAAATAAAAATCGCAACGGAGAAAGCTTTGCGCAATCGTGCAACAACGTGATACCACTAAAACAATGTACCTATGAAAAACAAAATGTTTCTGCTCCAACCTAAGGGTCTGTAGCTTCCAGCTTTCGTTGGTTTTGTTGTTGAACTGTAAGATCGGGGCGCATTGGTGCTGGTGGTTCACTCTGCCTCGGCGCACTGTGTGATGCTTTTCGTTGGGCGAGTCGATGCCTACATGCCATGGTATAGCCAGTATAGCCGGTGCCAAAAAAAAAGTGTGAACAAATACAGGCATGAACAAAGACGTTTGTTTCTGCGCTTATAATTTTCCTTCGCGCCGGCCACACCATATGGTACCAAGAAATGTCCGTGAAGACTGTGTTCTTTACAACAGCTTCGGTGCGTGCGGCGAGGGTGGTCGTTTCTTCCGTGTTGTGTCGTCTTGGCTTGGCCTGCCTGCGAGGTGGGTCCGCCATATAAGTGCGCGCGTCACACAAGAAAACTCGAACGAAATGACGTGAAACGTTACAGTATTATGTATCAACCTATTACGTAAAACATGCTTTTATTTCATGTGATGCGTAGAACAGAAAATATGTGCCACTACGAATACGTGCCGCTCTTTAATGACGAAGAGTATCCTTTAATATCCGGTGCTCGTCGGAATCGAACTCGCGCCACGCGCGGACTTCGCGGCGGCGCCGCTAGGTGGCAGAGCGCGTGCAAGTGGTATGCGCGAGAAGAGCCTGGCTGCATACACGTTTCGGCGTTGGAAATATACGGTGTATCGCTATATTATTTCATTGCTAATCGCATTAACGCCGACAGTCATCGTAAGATGGGTCCTGCAGGAATGTATTTTATTACAAGGGCAGTTGTCCGGTCGTCTAACTGCGAAAAGCATTACATAGATGTGTCAATATATAGGTTTTTGCTTATATCTGTTTTTTTTTATCAAATGTAATCCGCCAAACTTCATATCTCCTGTTGCTTTAGAGCAGAGAAGACGTTGGATTCGATAGTCGGTGGTATTTTTTCTCGAATATTCGTTACCGACTCGATTCGGAAATTTCAATACTCGGACACCACTAAATATCTTGTTTGCTATACTTTCAAAGGTAGCTTTGAGAAGTTTGTGTACTTGTTTATGTTTTATGAGCAGGCGCCTAAGCGTCATCTTAACCGCCCCCTTCCGTGCATAACCTGGTCACTCCAGCGCAGGCTCCTCAGTAAAGGTTTTAAGGGTTATTTCTCATGTGTAGTTATGCCCTTAATACAACCCCTTTTAGTTGTAATTTCCCTTACTTCTATTGCTGGCTGTCTTCTTCATGGCCGCACACTCCGGGGCTCGAGTGAAAAGCGAGATTTACTACGCATATTACCCCGCCATATTCCTTTGATTGGAAAGCTCAGACTTTGACCAGACTTCAGTCTATAAGGGCAATTTTATCCATTTTCCCTTCCTTGTTGCAATAAACTACTAGTACTACTAGTGCTACTTACGTTTTCCAGGTGTCGTGACGTCTGTCGCAGGTGCAATCATCGTGTGCACTGTCTATAACGTCACCTTGCAAGAAGTCGATACCGGTTCCGCGACGACTGTGCCGTTGTAGTCGTCATGTTTGTTGCCTTCTAAATTTGGCATTTACCTATGTTATAGTCGTGCCGTTGTCTTTCTCTTGTCATCGTCGGCCGCGCGACCTAGATTTCGAGTGACCCTTGGAGCGAAGTTTGTATCGAAGCTTGTTAGCGCCGGCGCTCGGCCAATATCAAAGGGCACACTTCACCTGTGTTCAAGCGGCGATTCTTGCAAAAGTGCTAGTCAGAACCTCCCTCAGTACTAATTTGTAATACGAAGTTTTCCTGTTGAAGAATCCCATGTTCATGGAACGATTCCTCGTTACAAGCGCACATGCGGTAAATTACCGGCTTTGAACACGAATCAGCAGTGTTCCCCTTCGTGTACATCTCGACCGTGGCGCGCACCCACACACAAACATGATGGGTGGAGGCGTTGGCGAGGAGGGGAGAGCCCTCTCCTAACCTCCATTCAAACAACCCGCTCGCGCTGCCTTTATCCCACAATTCACTTGGCGTCCTCTTTCCACGTGCACGGTTGTGTCACCGCGGCGTACCGATTGTTGCTGAACAATTCGGGTACCCCGATCCTCGTCGTGCCGGTGGTCTCACCAATTCGGTGCAGTGCACAGAAAGCTGGGGCTCGTGTCAGTCAAATCAGTAACGAAAGCCTATTGTACGTGCGGGAATGGAGGAGGGCTCGCCCATTGTAGTCTGCAAATAATCCCTCCGACAGGCTTCGATTCAGTCGGCGTCGCACGGTGGGCGACTGCTACGCGCGGACAACGGAAGACGATGGCCTTTCTTCTGGTTGACTGACGGCGTCCCATAGCTCCGGCTGGACTGCACGGAATTAGTGAGACGGTGGGGCGCTCTTTTGAGAAGGAACTCTCCTGCACTCTCGACTTCTCAATAATGCGACAATTAACGGCGCGTCGCATTCCTTAACGCGTCGCGGTGGACCTGTCGTATATTACAGCGAGTTAGCCTGGCGCGCTTGCATGCGGGTTTTCACCTTTCTGCACAGCCCCGCACGCCGTCTTTGTTACGCGCAAATAAATGTTATTAGAACCACGAGTTTATGCATAAGGCGCGTCCACTTTCGTCGTACAATGCGGCGTCTGACGCGTCGTATCGGAGGCCTGGCGTGCGACAGAGTGGGCACGCGGCGTCGATACGACATCCGATGCGACTGAAAGGTGGTTTCACAGCTGACTTCTCCAGCAGTTGAAACCTGATCGAGCGACGACACGTTCGGGTAAACTAATTGGATGCAGTCGTATGCAAGTCGTTGATACCAGCAGCGCCTCCTATATACGTGTGTACTAGTCACACGTTGGGTTTACAAATCCGCGTCAAATCCATCCGATTCGTCGGACGACGCATCGGAAAGATATACGGCTGTTTGAGCTGTCGTAAACCTAAAGCAAATTTGTTGGACGGCTTGTCGGTGTACGAATACTCGTGGAATGGATTGGATGACATTTTGTGCTTAGATTTCGCTGTAAGCAAAGGCTGGCCGTACTGAAAGCGGTGCGACCGACGGAGTTGGTTTACGTAACCAGAAGCCTCACCCAGCTGCCGCCTTTACGTCATGCTGCACCACTTTACTTGTTATCATGTGGGGAAGCCTACTTCCTACAAAGCGCATAACAGTGAAGCCCGACGAACGAGTGAAAAATAAAGGGGTAGGTGGGGGAGGCGGAATCGCATTGTATACATTTGCGTGGTACAATGTAGAACGAGATACTTTTAAACTGTGAATTCCCAGAAAAAAAAATCGCGCGACATATCTCCGCAAATATGGTACATTTGTACAATTGTGTAAGATTTTCTTTTTTTTTTTAGCTGCACTAATTTTCTTAAAGCTTGCCTATGGCAGATAGCGCAATTCTGACCCTTGATCAAAATTACTCGATGAGGCGGTCATTACTTCAACGAGAAATCAAAATGTTCAATTGAATAATCAACACAATTACGCTAATAAACTTTTAATAAATTGCTTTACGCCACATATTTCGATCTATGAATTATAGCCGCTGAGGTTGCATGGCGTATCCACTTGAAACGAGTTCTCTGGACAGCACCAATTCCAATATATTAATTTTCCAACTGTCCATCAAAATGCATTGGTGTTCAAGTTACTTTTGTGCTTCAATACAAAAAACAGTAGTTTCTTTAAAAAGTAACTTTAAAACCCAGATGAACTTGATCGTCATCTGGCACAAAACACCCCACAATCAGTCGAGGTTTCTAGAAATGCACAACCCAACAATCTGTTTTATTCACTATTTCGCTTTGTAGTGCTCCTGAATTCACACAGATACACTACACGGGACATATTTCAATGTATATTTTACTTGATATTGCATCACTGGATTACACTGTAATCCTGACCAAATGTGCGTTTTGATAATGTACCTAAAAGGCCAGAGGGAATAGGGCACGCAGTTACAGTAAGTCACAGTGACAACTGCTGCCTCCAAATCAAAGCCTTATGTACCCATAATTGCTTTCCAGTAGAACCTGTCACGACCTTGCAGTGCCACTGACACCATGGAGTGCACTAAAGTTATTGGCTAATCCCAGTTATCACCATCTCCCTGCATATCTATTCAGAATATCAAACTGATCCAAAAGATTCCATAACAGCTAACTACATAGAAGATACACCAAAGCCAAAAATACATATGGAACAATGTTTATGTGGTTGCCACTTAATGTGACACCATTCACACTTCGCTTGAAAACAATAAAATATGTACCTCTGCAGGTACGAACACTGGTACAAGGTGAGGCCACTTGTTAAAAGCTCTACATTCTGAAGCAGTCTATCTGTGCTGCCAGTGTCACCTCACAATTTCTTTCTTCTTGTTGTTGCACTGTCACAATGCAAGGAGCTCAGCAACAACTGTCTCGGCTATTAAAAACAGTTGATTTGATATCAAATACTTTTCTCTGACCAAAATTCACCCGAGTGGTGCATGCCATGAAATGTAAAGCTATGCAACTGTATTTTTTAAATATAAATGAGCAAAAGGAAAGTAAGAAAAATGCTGCTGGCCATGCTTCGAATGACTAGCTACATTTGCTGACACCTGAACGGTGGTCAGCAGTGGGGATGAGAATGACATCATTAACACAAATGAACTTTTAATTAACTCCTTCTACGACACCCTATTGTTTGAAACTCCAACCAAAAATGGGTAAATGTCTTTATCGTGAAATTTCTTATGAAACACTGCAGACAATGTTTTAAGTGCTTATTTATTAAAAACCTCAACCATTATTGTAAAACTGGAGCTTAACAGCACTGTACCATATACTGTGCCATAGGTATGAAAAGAGAACATGAAACTCTATGTTCACCTGCAGAGCACACATTGAAATACTTCAATGGTCAGCTGTATCCTCCACATAAATCATCTTATCTATAGATGCCAGAAATGAAAAGCAAGACGGGTAGGCAGGGACTCTGTATACATCGAGTTCACTGCACGGCTTTGTGACGTCAAATTCAACAGAAGCACCACTCTAAGAAATTGAGTAGTGTGAATCGAGAATCTCAGTGTCTTCTTCGCTAGAAACACAGTATATACTTCATCTTCTGATTATTTGCTGAAGTCAGCTCTCCTTTTTTGCGAAGGAGCCAACGAAGCTCAAGCTGCTAGCGACACTATGTTTAAGGACCCTATTTGCCAAATTGTTTTACTACCTCCATAAAAATGAACTCGTTTCTACATGCTCTGCCCTATGGATTATGTGCAGCCATCTATAAAAAGCACAACAAAGCACTTAGATGAAACCAGCTCATCCATGGCATTACTAAAAAATGAAAAGTGCCATTGATGAGCACAGCTCGTCCTAGACCATTTTTACCAGGTACATTTTTACCAGGAGCACAGCTTGCCCAAGGCACAGAATGGGCTAATGACTTAGCACATGTTGCATTTCGGAAATTGAAGCCTGTCAATGGTTAAGACAAGTCAACTCAGCAGTGATTTTGACAACACTGCCACTTTCGAGATAATGGTCCCTGAAATCAGCGATGACCAATAGGTGTTCAGAATTAGAGAAAGCTAAGAAAGTTGGTGGGGATTCATGGTACTAAATGCCTGGCATACAATATGCGGACACAAGAACGACAACACAAACATTGACTATCAACTTAAAGGTCACGCAGGTGGAAAAAGAAAGAAGACACAAAAACTATCTGTGCTCATAGGAAGGCAGTGCCTACCCATCAATCGGTAGGCATTCGCAAAAGATAATGTGACGGCGATTCCCTGTTGTGCAAGATAACCTAGAGCGGACTTATGCACATGTTACTGCCATCACTGATACGCCATGCTTCGACCAAAAGACTCACTTCTTAATTTCCATTTCGTAATAGAATCTCATACATATGTTCAAATTTCGGAGTGCACTCGCTTTCCCATGAGCATGTGTAGAAAGCTTTTATAACTTCATTCTTTTTCGACTACTGTGTGACATTTCCATTGACAATGGTGTTTATGTTGTCCCCCTTGGTTTTTTTTTTGTGCGTGTCTTGTACACCTACTTTTCCATGCATATGTGTTCGATGAAGCTTTGCTACATATCGCCCAAAGGCTTGTGAGAAAACTATGAGTAGTAGAATACCAATGCAACTTGCAAAAAGTACGGGGACAATAAGGGTCTTGGAAGTGGTGTCTTGGAAGTGGTGCAAGTCTCAGATTTTTTTGTGTGTGATTACAGCTTGAGCAATGGGAGGCTTACACACTGCAATTGCAATACCTGCACTACACTAATTAATAAGATAATGAATAAGAGAAAATAAGCTAACAACTTTTATCTGTGGTGATGATGCAAATTCTGAACTCTACCACTGCTCTGAACCTCAGCCAGTAAAATTCACCACATTGACTCGAAGCTCATGTTATGAACCCATGGAAACAGTCTCACTTAAGCAACATGCACATATGTAGTTATCGCAAGAAGCTGGCAAGATCAATCCTGCCTGTGTAATGTTTTGAATGTTTCCATAATTCTTGAGCTCAATAATGAAGATAGTTGATATCAGACAGCCTTCTTGTGCATGTAACGAGTCATGATTAGCAGCCCTCTTTACAAGCTGCATCAAAAGCATGCATGTAAAACTTTGCATTTTATGCTCATCATTCTCTGCAAAACAGATTTACCCGTTTGCAAAAAAATTGTCCTATTACTACAGTGATATGTAATTGCTTGAGCAAGTCTATGTTGTAACTTCCCACCATCACTTATTATTAATAACCCTCTTTCTTGCTAAGAATAGTGACAGATATATATTTTATTATTATAAACAAGAGAAAAGAACAATAGCTATGTATGCTACCACAATTTTTTACCTCTGCATGTAACATTAAACCAACAAAGCTGAAGCTATGTGGTTGCCTCATTTGCTTTAGTAAAACGTCAAACCTTTCAAGGCTTTTGCAGATACTTTTACATGGCTTTCCCAGGTTTTAGCATCGCCTTACTGTTGCAATGAATAATGTAATTACTCTTTCTGTCCACTCACATGACCTCCGAATATCGTAGCATGCTTATTACATAACTTAATATGTTCCTGCTGAAAGTCCACTGTCACCTATGATGAAGCTCTTTTATAATTGCATGGGCAACACTTGGGAAGCATTATGCCTGACAAATATTTTTAAAGCGCAAACAAGAGACAGGGCGCAGAAGGAGGGTAACACCAACTAGGCCCACAGAAAGTTCTTCTAAAGCATTATGCTATCACCATAATACACCTGTGCTCCTTATGAGGCAGCAGCAGTTTGCTTCTTAATTAAAACAGTATAACACAAAGAACTACACTGCACCATCGGCATAATTTGTCTACTGCAGGATGACGGCATCTAGAGCAATGTCCAGTTATCCTCGTCCCAAGACAGGAAGTACCATTCTAAGCCTCTTAAGTGCCTCATCCCATCATTCTTCCTAATCTTTGCTGTCCTGAACCACATTCTTCCATAGGCACCCCCTTCTCTCCCCTATAATAGACCCTTAGTTACCTGTTTCACACACTACATAAACAGCTCAACACCATTCCTTGTTAATCTTAACAATAATGTCAGCTTCCGATGTTCATTCTCTAATATATACCATAGGCATTGTTCTTCCTATCTCTGTACACAACCAAGCAACAAGCCTTCAGCCAACATCTACTACCCTTTTGAAAATAGGCAAACCAAAACAAATAAACTTTTAAATAAAGCCAAGTGGCACAATGATAACGGACAAACAGAACTAAGATACATTTTGTATAATGACAACAAGCAGGCTGACGCAATTCCGAAACGGGACAGTGTGAGAAACTGAGGTGCTGCCAACAATGGGAGAGTGCCAGTAATTTATGCAGAAGCTGCCGGGTACTGAGAGAAAGAAGTTCGTTTCAATGTGTAAAGCTTCATATAAGTGCACATAACCTTATGAGACTCTTCATAGAGCTGATCCACGTTGCTGTAAGGTCATCAAGCATCAACTACACAGTAGTGTTTTGAAAGAGGGCAGACTAAAACAAACAAAAAGAAAGTGTCAGCAGAGTGAGAGACAAAAAAGATAGCTAGTGTCAGGGTTTCCAAGTCCCAAATTCAAAATGTAGCCACAAAATTCACGAAGGTAACCAAAAGTAGGCACTCTGGGCTGGACATCAGAGAAAAGCAGCCAAATAATTATTTAATGATGCTATAAGGAACCCATACTCCATGCTCCTTTACGTGGATTTAAAAGACATGTTCAAATGATGACCTCGGAATTCCCTTCAACATCACGAAAAACAAAAAAGTGTCCAACAATTATGATACTCCCTCATGCGAAATTGGAGTGCAGCTCGACACGTGTTTTCATTTCGCAGTATATTGAGGCAAACAATTTGAGACCAAAATCACCGTACCAACTGGCAGTGAGCCGGTGCCGTCAGCGCCTTCACAGAGGGAGGGACAGTGTGGGAACGCTGGCGTGATGAGCAGCGTTGAAGCCAGCTGTAGTAGAAGACAACGAAAGCACGAGCAGTGGCACGAGCGCATTCGCTCGGTTACGCCGAGGGACGCTGACGTTCAACCCAGGAACAGGCGCCTGAGAGTTGTGCTCTAAAATGAGACAAGTAGCTGAATGCATACTGTATACACAATCCATGACTGCTCATGAGCAGTTTCGTTGCTACCAAAATATTATGGTACCGCTGTGATACCATCAAACCTCGATATAACATGGATACAGGAAATTATTCAATATAATGCAGTAATTATAAAAGGCTGCTCTCTGATATCAATCAGCCTACAACAAATATATGCTTATAATGAATATAGGCTATAATGAAGCCATTTTCATGTTGACTGCGACTTCTTTCTGGTTCAACTGTACCTGATCTTGTTTTTAAAAAGTAGTAAAGCATGTTGTAGCTAACACAACTCAAAGGTAATCAAAAGTAAGTGCCGAGATGAAAATCAGCACACCTGGCAACCCTTAATACACTCCAAAACAGAGTACAACAAAAAGTGGCTGCCACAGCACATCAGCACTGTACAGATGACCCACTAGGTGTCAGGACAGAGCATTCTTTTTGTTCATGTGAAATTTATGCATCTGCACATCCTTTGCGTTGCTTGGGTAACATCATTGACGAGTCGCCCTGACGGCAAGTGTGTAGCCAAGCAGCACCAACGCCACCACTCCAAGAATCACATAGCACATGAGCCGACGGTTGGACCTGTTGGACTTGAGCATCTTGTTCACACGGCCCATGCTGCCCGAGAGAATGCCTTGAGATCCATCAAAGTCCCAGCCCTAGAGAAAAATGGAGAAAAAAAGCTTATACTGCTAAAATATTGCTCCCAAACCTTACTTTAATTACTTTGACAGAAGAATGTTGATCATTGCTAGAGCAATTAAAGGCCATACTTTAATTTTTTTTTAACACTGAAACCTCAACACTGGTAAATCAACATGGCATCACGGATGTCCAAGTATTTTCTCATAACTGGGCCATTTTGATAAAGCAAAAGTTATTAAATCTTGCTATGTGAACCCATTGGATCTTCTATAACGCAATGTGGTCTTTCTTTACCAAGAATAGTTGACCAAGGACGAGGGAACACTGACGAAGTACATGAAATCGTGGACGAGTTGGAGCAGAAACTGCAATGTGCTGTCACCACCTGTATTTCATCATCTATGGCTTACTACGCCTACTATCACAGCAAGAGTTACCATTTTGCTATTGCAGAAGTGTAATTCACTAAAGAAACTTAACGTAATGTGTGCTATGTCGTAGTGCCATTTAAAGTGATGCTATAAGCATGTATCAAGTCAAGCTATATGATATACAAATTCTCCATCAGGTTCAGGACACTGCCTCTACCAAAAAACAAAGCTTTCCTAAATGAGGAAATCATTCATACACAGGAGGTAACTGGCACTACCAATGAAAGGACAGGGCACCAACTTCAATGAATTAACACACTCATTTTTAATTGTTGTTGTCGTTTATTAACTGTGACAGTACAGAAAGTTTGGCTACTGTAGAGCCCGCTATCTTAAAATCATAGCTAAACACACACTTACACAGATGCAAAGAAAAAGAATGCTAGACGAGAGTACAATATGAACAGACAAAAAAAAAGAAATAATCAAAAGCAGTCACAATCGCTTAGAGTAAGAAAAAAAAGAGAGAAGGGAAACACTACACACATTTTTAGTTGGTAGTCACTGCTAATGACATGTTTATTACCCTGCATTTAAACATGAAAGAGAATGCTATTTGGACACCTTTATTGAATTTCTTGGCAGTATAATTCACTGGTGTGATTTCTTCAGAATGCTTTGTCATCGATATTTGTAAGAGTGCGGCGGCCTCTGTGAGTGAGGCTGTGACTCAATACAGGCAGGAATGCCTGGCTGACTATGGCCTCCCAGATTGTCATCGCCACTGTCCCATTGTCAGGCCACCTCCTCAGCTTATGGCTCAGCTTCACCACAGGGTGAACAAAAAGATTTGAAAATGTGCGAATTCCATGTAGCTGGACAGAACCAAGGCAATGTTGTTTGTTGCCGTTTGGAGATACTCTGATAATTATTTTTTGTTCTGCCTAATTACATAGTAGTCTTCATTAATTAATCAACTTCTCAATTATTATAGTTATATGAAAAGTGTCAATGAGAAAATTGTACAGCAACATGAAAAGCTCCCGATTCAGCTTTCTGTTGCTCAATACGTGGCATCTAAAAGTGTTTTTCCGAGTATGAAAGAAGCCTGCAAATACACCCCAAATTGCCGCGCAACTGGCCGCTCTAGGCACTTTGCGTGCATTCCGGCCCAATGGAATGTGGCCGCCATAGCCAGTATTGAATCTGCGACCTCAAGCTCAGCAGAGCGATGCCGTAGCCACTGGGCTATCACACCACACCCCTGTTATTCCCAACTAGAATTTTATCTACCTGTGTCCAACACCTAATAAATACTGCAGCCTTCCTTTCTCCTAACCGCCACACCTACCACCTTTCCTTCCATCGCTCCTTGCAAGGTCCTTCAGTTTCCCTTCAAGTTTTTCTGTTATCCTACAAGTTTTTAATGTACAGTGCTCACGGAATGAAATAGGACACGGATCATTTAGTAGAACCCTACATATGTGCAAAGTACGCAAGAGCACCATGTCATGTCGCTAGGAATTTGATCACCAAAGGTGAAGAGGACTCCGATGTAAGTGTACACGCCACAATTACGTCGATGTGACAAGAACTGCGGCCGGTTGAAACGAAAGTATGCACATTACTTAGCCCTAAATTGATGCGTTTCATTCCGTGAGCACTGTACCTGTCAGCACTGGCTGAGTCCACATATTATATACTTCACTACTTTACTTTTTAACGATACTGGCCTATCATTTACTGCCAACCATACCTCCCTAAAACCTACTATCACTCAAGCCCTGCAATACCATTTCTTCAAAACTGAGAACACACTTGAGTGAGCGAAATGCTGTTCAATTAATATATTCCCTCAGAAATTCATTAAAAGCAGCTAATAATAATGTAGATATGCAGAGTGCAATGTTTACTTTCCCCCTTCCTCTTCAACACATTTCCTGGGGCAGTGGCAGCAGCAATGCCATACCTATTGCTCCTGTCTTTTTGTTCCTTACGTGGTGCACCTATGGTAAGCCTTCAAGGGCGATGAAGGAACGTTAAGAAGATGGGTGTGACATATTAATGAACATCAACTTCTTGTTTGCTAGAAGACAGTACAAATGTGCATGCAAGCATGCGCTTTCACTCGGGAGTAACTCAGGGATATGAACATTCCCTCAATGGCTGGTGTCTGTCAACTGTCGTGCAGGTCTGTGATGTCATAGGAAGGGCATAAGGCCATAACAGAGGGATCTTCAAAAGCTGCAGGAGAGAGGAAGCAGTCCTTTATACAGGACCTTGGGCTCCCTGCTGCATGCAGTGGAAAAATATTTGGCTCGCATGTTCAGGGTGGCATCCTCTACAGATCGTAAAGGTTTTCTTACTGTGTTGAAAAAGTATTGCAGTTTCTCCACAGAGCCCCAGGTAAGTATAAAAGGCATTGCATATCAGCATTCATAAAAAGGCTTTTTATATAGTGCTTGCTACAGATTATCCCCTTCAGGTGCCAATTAATTTTCTCTGTTTAATGCTGAGGTTGAACACATCTATTTCATCTCGAGTATCATTTAAAGACATGCTGCAGCAGAACAGGTTTTGGCGTGTACACAAGTATCAACTCCACACATAAACTCCCGAGAATACTTCAGGTGCAGGAGTGATGTAGACGATTTCATGTGAACTGTATTTAAAAACAGCAATATTCTTCAGCAAGTCACCTGGTAGAAACCATTACTGTCAAAAGCCATAAAAGATGAGCCTTCCTACATGAAAACATACTAGTGTTGCAGAAAACAGACATAACTCTCTGTAATCCTGTAAATCTTTTCAGTAATGCACCTAGTACACATAAGTTAATTTTAGAGCTCAGGTACAATCAGAAGTGTTTCGGGATGTACCTTAGATTTTGAAACATTACCTCCATTTTTTTTTATATATAGTGGGGGGTTTTCTTTATGTATATAGTTGTATCAACAGTACCTTTTCAGGTACTGTTGATACAACTATATACAACTAACTGATACAACTAGTCCAGGCAAAGCTGCTGCTTAGCTATAGCAGGCAAAGGCATGTGGTGGGATATAAAATACTTCCTGGGTAAAATTTGAAAGATTTACAAATTATTACATCCCAAGGATAGCGCACTCTTGAAAAAAACTTGACTGCCTCCTTTTAATAAGTCATGGAATCTCAGAAATTTTTGAAATATGACTCACGAGTCCTCCAAGTAGGCGGTTGTGTTCTTTGGTCTCCAGTTCGATGTCATAGGCCAGCTAGGGATAAACAATGTGGAGTACGTTAACGCAACTATGCTGAGAAAAACACACATCAACACAAATTTATCATAAAAGTAACACCCTTGCCATTATTCACCACATGATGGAAACAACTTTATGGCACACTTCAGCAACAATCATTTCCTACTATTAAAAATATCAGGATTCAAGCGAAGCTAATCTTGCTGGCCAATACTCGTATTGTTTCCACACATCAGAGATGTGATACTTGCAAGTAATATTATTAATTAATCAATTTTTGAAAATAACATCTGGTAACTTTAATGCACACACTGCAAATAAGTCAGTGCTCAAGAAATGTCTACTAAGAATTTTCAGAACATCACAAGTTCCAAGATATTTACCCCCAAAGTGCATTGATTCCTTTTTTGTGTGTGTGTGTGCATGTGTTTAAACAGCTTGCTCTTCAGCTTATACAGGTATTTGAATGAAATTGTGAAGGCCCTGGTCATGTAAGTATAAAGGCTTTTGAGAAGTTATTATCCATGTTCTAACACACATAACTGTCTATACGATCACTTCGTCACTTGGCAGCACTTAAATTTTTTCTCATGTGGCCTGCTTTCTACTCATTATTTTTTCATAAAGCCCCAGTTATCCAATGTGGGACATCAGCATGTAGAACAATGTATACCATTGTGGTTTTAGATATAATTATCTCGTAACACATCATACCCTCATTATTACTAAGTGAAAACATTTAGTGTAGTGACTGCCTTCAACTCTACAATTCAGCATGCTCCCCGAAATAGTTATTTCAAATATAGTGAAAATTGGTTAATATGGTGACATAACTAGCAATTAGCACCATTCTTTCGTTGCTGGCACTACTATGAATAAAGGCCAGCAAAACTAAAGCTTTTGTTGTGAATTCTGCTTTGGATAATGTTGCACATTATATAACAATGCAGTCTCCTAAAAAAAAGTGACAGTGAAATTATTGTGAGAGCGTGTCCAACCATGAAAAAACAAAATCGAGTAGATCATCTGCAGTACCCCTGGTATAACAAAGTTTCACAGTATTATTTTGCAAGAAACTGGTACAGCTGTTAAATGACATTACAAGAGTGCAACTGTTAGTTCCCTTCCAGCATTAGTTTGCAGCACTTCCAACTTGAAGCAGACCAATGTCATTAACACACAGATAATTCCGACAGAACCGATCTTGCAATTAATGTAGATTTTATTGTGATTAGCACCAAGCCAATCTGGCAACACACCTTATTTCCAAATTTATGCAACAGACTTCTTTAATTTCATGTTATCGGCATCTTCACTCCTCCACGGCTCAATTCTCCTCACTCAATGCACACTCCACTCCCATTTTGTTCCCTTCACTTTGTTGTCCACGCTCAGCTGCTTTTGATGCCGACTTTTTCCTTTCTCTTTAGCCGACTTCTTCACTCCTTGCCTCTTGCTCTGCTTGTCTATCTGGACACCCACTCAGTGGCACATACCTATTCTGTAAGATTGGTGAAGAATGTTCACATGCCAAGTGTAACATGCCCAGTTGCCTATACCCAACGACCCAAGTTGTCTATTCAGGAACCTAGCCAACGGCACATATCCAACGGCCCAAGTTCTTTTTTTTTTTTATTACCGAATCGTCTATGCAGGTACGTACACAGTATCCCAAGTTGACGTGAAAGAGGTTAGATATAGATGGATATAGTAAAAAAAAGTTTTAAGCTCCCAAAGAATGCCAATTTCATTAAAAGCGGATCTTTTAACGGCCTTACAACCGTACTCTGTTTGTGCAAAGTGTGGACATACTTCGCAAGACAGGTGTTATCACTGCTTCTGGGCCTGACAATGGCGTAACACTAGAGGGTCCCTGAAAATGATTTTTGCTGTTATCTAAGTTTGTTGTGCCTTAACATAGAGTGCATCTTTTATATAGAATGCTATCTCACAAGAATTTTTTGTCAGCTCACTATATCAAACGGGCCACACACACGAGACAAGAGGATGAGCACTGCCCTACTCTCGAGCCATGGCATTCCCCATCAACTTTTATTCTGTGCAACAACGGCTGTGTCCTGCCTTTTTGGCCACAACAGTGTTGTCTACTTCTGGTCGATTTGAACCAAGCTTGTTCCTACATCTCTTTCCAATGCAGTTTTTCCTCCTTACTCTAATGACGGTAACTTGAAAATGAATTTTGAGTACAGCACTCGTCGAAAAGGCGAGCACAGTGCAGCGATGGTGGCACCATTCACGTTTCTGGCACCAGAAGACACCGCTGTACTTATGTTCATGCGAGATAATCTATACGCGTCCCATCAGCTGCCATTGCCACTATACAATATATTTTTAAGCTTTGTCGCATTCACATTCACCCTTCCCCTTGCTATGTGTAGCCTCGCAAAGCTCCCACAAAGCCCAGATTCTCGGAAGTAGTTCTCTGTTCCTCTCCTTCCCTCACATGTGCATAAAATGTACAGACAACCGCTGTAGCAGGATTTGCATTCCCAGGCAGCAGTGCAGCGTTCATTTGAAGAAAGGTATACATTTACTGTATCTGTGTATTCATTTTTGCAGGTACACAACTTTGCATACATATTCTATCTACAAAAAAATAAGCTTAATGGAGTGGCACGCTGCAAGTGTTCCTGATGACGTCATATGGGAAGCCAATTAAACTGCTTGCACGAGTGACATCACTCACCCATTCTATGTAGAATGGCGACGTGGCTGAAAACGCAGGGAAGCGGCGCTGCTGTGATATGCAGTGATGTGAATGTTCATAATCAAATAAATACGCAGTTTATGCAGAACACCTAGATTTATCCGTTGATAATCACAAGGGACCAGTCCTTGCGGTTATCAAGGCTCAGTGCCCTTGTACAGAATTGATGAAACAACTTTTATTGAAAACTGCAAGTGCCATGAGGAGTTTATCTCCCCTCCCTTAGATGGCGGCTAGGAGCCCTTGCGTCCTAGCAGCATCTTCAGCTTGCCTGATGACTCGTGGCTGAACCACACTGTCCGAGCTGAGCAGCGCAGTCTCCCACTGCTCCGCGTTCGCATATGTGTTGTTTGGCCCCTGCACTACGTTGGGGCAAGCCCAGATTATGTGTATGAGGTCCTCTCGCTGATTACAGTCTTTACATTTATCTGAATCGTGTTCTGGGTAAGTGATAATAAGCGATCAGCTTTAGGAAGGTGCTTGTTTGTAATAGTCACCATACTGTCTCAATAGTCTGTAGTGTTTGGCAATTTCATATTTGATCATGCAGTCTCTCTTCAGGCTCAGGCTCCACGTTGTTCCTGCCCCTGCTCAGCTCATTAACTCTCAAGCTAGGGTGTGCATGGTTTCATTGCCCGGGAGGGGAGTGAGCGGGCATCCGTATGACATGAACATCAGGCTCCCTGCTAAAGTTAATTGTCAAAATCATTTCAAGGCCTATTTAATTGATTCAGTTTTGCATCCTGAAGCTGTACAGTAGACTATGAGCTGGGTTCTGCATGTTCAGTGTTTATTTTTGGGCAAAATTTTCATGGTAATTGAAGCTTTTCTTTACAGTGCAACAAAATTCCTAGTTTTCTGGCCTTTGATGCTGTTATTAATCTTTAGTTTTGCCCGCCCATACCCCAAGACAGCTCTGTTTGAAAAAAAAAAACATTTCTATTTATATTTAACATTTAGAATGGCAGGAAGGTTTATCACCTTTACAATTCGCCATAATATATAGACGCATATTAACCAATAATCGTGGCACACATTTATTTACAGAAAGAAACACTGAGAATACCCTTTCAACGTTCGCACCAGATATAGAACAGGCCAGTAGGTTCAATATAGGATATGAAAGGATGGACCAGTCTCGGTCGAGGACTCTCCAGTAAACTATGGCATCGATTTCTTCAACAGCATACACATGGTATTCTGAAAAACCCCTTGGCAGCAAGGTGTAGCCATGCAGCAGTGGTAAAACGGCAGAAAACAACAGTTTGTGCGTGTCAAATGCTGTTAGCGCTTCCGCCATTATGTTTGGGTTAAGAATCTGAGCGTAGTACCAGAATGACTCGCTTGTGTACTGCAACTTTTGAGTGTTTCGCTGCTTGGTGCACCTTCACTTATCCGCAACAGTAGCATAGTACTCTTGGAAGCTGGACTTCATGGCACATCTCACCTGTTATGCCAAACATGCTGTCAATGCCGGCACAAAGTTATTTGCATATGCATCATTCCACTGACTTGGTAGTGCCTACAGGTGCACATAATGCGGAAAAGTATGGACTCGGGCTCTGGTTCTTCAATTATTGAGATGCATTCAGCAACCTCAACTCCATGACCAAGTTTCGCGAGGAGTTTGCTGTCATGATAAAGAGCTTCAGCACATCACTTTTTTCCTCAAGTGTAGTCGTGGCACGGTCATAGGATTTCAACTGTGGGCCCCAAAATTAAGAATTTTCTGGATAAATCCGAACTGTTGATTTTCTTAACCGGCTAGTGTTCTTCAGATTGTATCAGATTAATCCTAAAACGCAGGAAGCCTAGCTATGAGGGAGGCTGTAGCAGAGTGCTTCAAACTCATTTTAGCCACCTCGGCTTCTAACATGCACCCAAATGCACACGAGTGTTCCTGCTTTCCACCTCGATCAGATTGCAGTCGGGAATCAAACCCCCTGACCATCGGCCGCAGAGCACCATATCTAGCCATCTAGTGCAGCATGTAATGATAAATGTGTGCAGTTCATATGGCTAGAATAAATGGATAAGCTTTTCAGGTTGTGAAGAAAGCAGCTTACATAAGGGGGGGAAAATGCAAGAGGTCAGACAGACCGAGTAATCTTACACTCTTGAGATGAGACACCTGATTGGACAGTTGGTCAGCCAAGCGCCGGTTTTCCGTTTCAAGCCGTTCTTCCTCCATTGTTCTGAAAATCGACAGAAACACAAGGTTGGCTGTCAGCCCACGGAGCCTTTCCCTCTGCAGTCACGACTTAATCTGGCTGTTTCTCAGCATCTGAGCTCTGGAACATTCTTCTGTTCATGGTGAATTTCTAACGACGTAATTGGAGGAACGCACAAAACTTATTAGGCAGCCTTATGCACAATTCACTGTGTATGTGAAGCCCTGTTACATTGCCATTAACATAGACTGGACCCCTTAATGCAGTTGCTCGACTTTTTCACAAGCACTGTATCCAAGATGATTCTCAGGCACTAAGCAATGCTGATCTATTGAGATGAAATAGCTATGGCAAGACTACGCTCAATATGTTGCCCAGCAAAAAACAGGGTAAACAGGCTTGCTTCACCCCATCCACAAATTTAAAATTAACTGAGAACACAGTACTTCAGTCTTTCCTTTATTGGCAACAACATTTGTACACAGTTCGTGGCAGCCACATGCATTTTTTTTTTCTTGCAGTGATGCCTTTCAACACAATTGCAGCTGTCTTGCTCGTGGGCAGCAGTCACTCCAACATTTTTCACCGTTCCTACTTCAGGTGTGATTATGTCTGCTAATAAGCACCACAGAGCAACATACAACTGCTCACAGACTGTGCAACACAATTATCACAGACTTAGGGCTAATATGCACTGCAACGTCAACAGCCCAACAATGCAAAACAATGAAATGTTTAGGAAATGAAGAATGCATAGTGCTTAGCACTTGGCTAAGAGGTGGTAAATTGCCTAACAAAGCAAGCAAGCTTAAAATGCATCCATAAACTTGAAGCAGGCGTTTGTGCACAGCCACCTTAATGAGCTTTTCTACTCTCTACACTGCTGGGCTAGTAAAAAAAAATGAATTCAGCAACTCTTTGCCAAGAGTTTCCTACGTCAGAGGTGCAGTACCATGAATAAACTCGTGAACCCTGTCATTTTTCGGCCCTATGTCAGTTATGGGTACTTCTGACTTCTCAGACGACAGAGTTATGGCACGTACACGCGGCCACCTAATTTAATTTTTTTTTTCACTTCCGGTCGCCATGAGGGGATGCATCGGGCAAGCTGGCGTCTTTGGGATAAAAGTCTCTCTCCTTCGACTCTAGCAAACGGGCACCACTACGAGTTTGTTTGTGTATGAAACGACGGCACTTTAGGAGGCGTCGCCGTGAACCATGAACTGGCTCGCCAGCAGAGGCTCGGCGGCGTCATTCGCGTTCTTCTTGGATCTGACCTCCTTGTGGCCGCGGCAGTTGGGGCAGTCGTCCGCCTCGCTGTCCGACGAGCTCTCGCCGAACTCGTGCCTCTTCTCGAAGATGCAGCAGCACTTGGACTTGCGCTTGTTCATGTTCTCGTTGTCGACCGTGTCGGCGGCCCAGGCGACGTGGCGTCTGGAGGCCGGCGGAGCGCCCGCCGACGCTTCTTCGGCGCCTTCGGCCATCGTCCCCGCGGAAGCCGTCGTGACGGTGCCAGCGGGCGCCGCCGGCTTCTTGTTCCTCTGCCTGCGCTCGACGTGGCCGCGGCAGTGCTCGCACTCGTCGTCCTCGCTCGAGCTCGAGCTCTCGCCGAACTTGCGCGGCTTGACGTACACGCAGCAGCACTTCGACTTGCGCCGGTTCATGTGCTCGTTGTCGACGGTGCCCTCGGTCCAGGCGACCTGTCGCCGGTTCTTGGTAGCCGGCTTCCTCAGCTTCAGCACCACGCGGGCGGTGCTGGGAGCGTCGGTCTCGGATCCTTCCGAGGCGTGCACTTTAGTTTGCGAGATGGTGGCCATCTTTCTCTCGGCAGCCCGCTCCCTGTTGCGGCGTCTGGTCGGAGAACTGACTCAAACGCGCAGCACCTTCCTTTTTTCGTGGAGCGGTGAAAGCACGACGCGTCGCTGCGCGCCGCCGTGACGCTGTCTGCGCAGCTGTTCGTTCAAAGAGCTCACAGGGATGATGGTAAACAGTTAGCGATGGAAGAGATGCCTTTACCGGATTTCGAGGGACAGGGTCTGCGCTGCCTCCTCTTCAGCTGTTCGAAGCGCTCCTTCTGTTCCCACGGTAGCTGAATGCTCTAACTGCGGGTGAGGACCGCTTTCAGTTTGACCCTACGTAAAAAAGATGGTGCGTAAGGGCTCATCGCAACGACGACGCACCTTCACAATTCGCCATTTTGTATTCGTCAGCGGATGACGGACGCGATGTGGATGCCGCTTCTTGTAGCTTCCACGAAGACAATAATAAAAGAGAAAGAAAATTAAAGAAGGTTGCAACATTGACGGTAAAATGATGGGAAAAGATGTGATTCCTGGCTTGATGTGCACATGGTAGTACCAGAGAGCACCTATTAGTAGTAGTACAGAATGTCATCGAGGAATCCGCGAAATGATCGACCCTTGGGTCTTGAAAAGAAGAAAAAAAATCAGCAGGAACAAACCAAAGAACCAATTAACCAACCAAATTAGCGACATCTCGGTATTGCGCAAGCGAAGTAGAAGCAGACACTTGACAGTCCTTTGGCGCCTTGGGCAACGTCTTGCCGCATCTTTCTCGTGCGCGCATATCGTCGCCATTAATCGCGGACTGTCATTTGGTGGGTGGTCTGACCATGCATGGCTAGTCTAGTCTACCTCAGTCTAGGTACTGGTCTAGTTCACTGTGAGACCTAAATGTAGCTGGATCTTTATTCCATCCCCCTTTTCGCAGTGGTGTAACCAACAGGGGGTGGCACACCAGACGCGTGCACCCTCCCCCCCTCGAAATTTCCCAGACCTCCCCACTCCTCCGCCCCGAAAAAAATATTGTGGCTATGCCACTGCTTATCAGACATGAATTAAAATGAATGAAAGTCACGTACATATATATTTTATTCCAAAGTGCTACAGATTCGTTAGGGGGGGAGATGATAGGAAAATTATTTCTGCATTTTGGTGCTACTTCTCGTAACTTCAGACACAATCAGTATAACATTGCAGTAATTATTCATAAAAAGATATGAATTAATTAAACCACATGTACAATTTAATTGGCTGCAGGCATAATGAGGAGCGAAGAACTACTACTTCGCCATTCCCTATGGAACACATACAGCACTTTGAACATTCTGTAGAACTCGTAGATTGTGCCTTTAGTAATGTGCTCATATGTACACGTGTAGCAGTAGTCCGCAGTACGAACTGAACTGGAGTAACATTAGGTAAGCCGAGGGATCAGTTGATCTGCAACGCAGCTTTTTGCGGTTTCTTTCCTTGCTACTATACTAGACAGAGTTGGCACAAATAATTTGCAGCCACAAATGTGGCCACCGTGACTGATCCTGTAACGGGACCACGGCACAGGCTGTGTCAAGAGCTTCCGAAGAGGGGAATGTTAAGAAGCATCTCTGATGCCTAAAGTAGTGTGGAAACAATTGGACCAGCTATGTGGAGTGCAGATATAAGTAGGTAAATTAAATTCCCTTGCGACCTATGCCCTCCACTTTTTAAGGTGTAAATAAACTGATTCCCTGATTGGGTGATGTCATACTTGTTGCCATGACAATATATTTTTCAAATGGTTTCATCAATGATAAATGTGTGTGTGCATGTGGATCCATGGGAGTCAGTATGTGTTTCACCGAAGACAAGTAATGAATAATAGCAGTGTGCTAAAAATCGAAGTTACGTTTTTTCGATAGCACTTTATTCACAGCCATGGGAACTGGCAACATCCAGCAAAGTGTTTTGTTTACCAAATTTCACCAAATGATTTTTTTTTTGTACATGTAGTAATCATACTAAGTATTCAAGGCGTCCATTAAAAGGAGTTACAATTATCAGATAATGTGTTAATTAGTAAGTGCTCGCTTGATAAATGAAGAGCTTATTGACTATCATGTCACAATCCATAATAATCCACTGCAGAAGATCATAAAGAAAAAACATGTATTTGTCCCTACTGCACTATTTCTTATATATTTGGCTTAACAGGTGGTATGTGTAGATATTAGATGAAACCAGTTGTATTAGGTTATGGCTTGTTTTTTGCCTCCACAGGGCAATTCCAGCTTTCTAGTCAGTGTGGGCATGTTGTTGTCATTTATGAAGAAGTGCCACTCAGGATGATTCGGGGCATTGAAGAAGTCTGCTTCTCCGTATTGGAACACACAAACGACACAGAATAAAGAATCATCAGGTAGGCTGAACAGTGGAGCCATTGTAAACGAACTGTGCACAAATTCGAGCACACTCACACATGTGAGTTAATTTTACCCCGACTGCATTCCTTATGATCCTGCATATAAAGCCCTTTCATAAACACAAGGGTGTTGCAAGGCTATGGGAGTTGCGACATACTTTATGTGTGGGTATCTGTGGGCATTTCTGTGTCTGTTAGAAATTGTGCCTTCTTTTACTTAATATTTCCTGAAACATGACAGAATGCAGTTTCAAAAATTTGTGTAAAAACAATTCAAACAGTATAGAGGTCCAACCAACTCACCTGAACCTGAACTATTTTGTCAAGTGAAGAGTAAATTGAACGAGACTAGAGCACATCAGCAATAGGAAAAATCTGAAGGTACCAATGAAATGTGCCTCATTGCAAGGGTAGTTAAAATACAACACAACTTGCATGCAAAAATTAAAGGCATTTGGACATACATGAAAGAATATAAGTGGAATTTTATGTGTCCATAAATGCATGCCTACAGATTCCTCATTGCAGGAAACTCATTCCCGAATATTTTGTATACGCTGTTTGTTTAGGTGCAACTGCATATTTTCGAAATGACTGTTATGTGACAAAATGTTCTAAGATACGTTGAAGTAGCAAAAGTGTGACAATAAGCCATAATTTACTGATAAACGCATATTATGGAAGATATTAGGATATTGTTGAAAGGTCGTTTAGGGTTAGGTTAGGCTGTTGTGAAGCATATCTGGGAAATTTAGCACAGAATCTGGCCCACATTTACACCATTAGTGATCGATGGCTTAAAAAATTATAGAGCCTTTCTAACATAACTACATTCTATAAACAACACTGAATAACGTTTGAAATGTACAGCATGCATGGCCTGAAGAATGAAGAATTATGACTGTCTTATAGGGCTATGTAATCCTAACCTAATCCTTTCAGTCATTTAATTTTCCTTTTGCCTAAACTACCAGGAATTCATTGTTTAGCTCTTGTATACAGAACCACACCCCGCAGAGGCTATGGAATTTTGCTGCCGAGTGGTTTCAAGTATCATTTCCAGGTGCTGCAGCACATTTCAATGGGAATGAATGACAATATTGAGTGCATGTTTAGAAATCCTAGACGATCGTTGAAATTAATCCAGAGCTCATCACTACAGCCTCTCGTATAGCACCCCTGTTGCTTGGGAAACTCATAATCAGTCAATAAACCAATCACACACAGAAACGTACCTTGTTGAGAAAAATGACTGTTATTGAAAAAAAATAAAATGGTAACAAGCCTATAAGCATATTTATGCATGTACTCATGGTACATACATATGTACTCATTTCGATTGGCAATTTTCCCCTTGTGGCATAAAACATGTAAAGCATGTATATGTGCATGTATAGTTTGTTGCGTTTGATGAAGTCCACTAAAGATTGGTGTGTACCTTAGGCCCACATATGAAGACCCACTTTAGGCAGGTAGTGGTGCCTTGGCAAACGCAGTCTGGGACAACTCCATAAGAGTTGCGGTAGATCTGCGAGAGCAGCTGGATGAAGGCAGAAGAGATAAGTCGTGCTGAAGACTGGCAAATGGTCCAGAGCCTATAGACAGGTTGCAGTTAGCATCAATGTAGCACCTAAGTGCGTTCTTCCCAGTGCAACCTTCTTATGGCAGGAGAGACCAGGTGGGAGGTCCGATCCACACAGAGTCACCACCAGAGTGTGGAACAGTGAAGGGTTCGTTTCCTTTATAGATAGCCGTGTAGGTGCTTGGCGTTTTGAGAAAAATGTTAATGCATATATCACTGTGTGCTTGTGATTGGCTGCATCTGCCTGAATGTGAATTGGTGAAGACAAATCGGGTATCCTCAAAAATTCATACCATGCATGGGAACATTGACACTTTGGTATGCACTTCTGCGAAAGTTGGTCCGTTCAATACTTTGTGGAGGTCTTTCTCCGCTTGGAACAAATCTGTTTATATAACTAGTTTCTATATTTCTCGTGGAAGTTTGGATCACAAGGAGGTCAATGCAGCATAGATGACCTCCAGCTCAACAAATAGCAAGCGAGTAGCAAGGGGAGGGTGGTAGCGGTGTGTTCGAGAAGAGATTAAGGTAGGACTGGTTAAAGCAGTAGACACCGACTGGCCACTGATACTAGCATCAACAAGAGCCTGGACTTGGTCAATGTCTTGACTTGCAGATGCCAGCTGTAGAGTCGGCTGCAGATTTGGACTACGGATGTAGCCAAATGGCTTGTAGTACATTAGCTCTTTGCACTACTATAGTGGTAAGTTGCTAGGGCCTGTGTGGTAAATGATGTACATGTTGTTTCATGTACTGGAGGAGGGCTTGAACTGATGGGCTAACTGAAACTTTGAGACATTGTGACCAGCACCACACCAGTCTAAATTTCTGTATCAGGCAAGAAATGACGTGAAAGTAGTTTTGAACAATAGCAACACAAATTTGAATACCGTAAGGTTAGATTAAAATAGTTGTTTTCACATAAAAATAATTTGGGGTGTAGAAGGTTGACTGAAGCCGTGGTTTTGTTTGGCAAAACAAGCTTGTCTGATAAGGAACTTGCCACAATTACTTACATTTGCCTTTAGCATTGATAAGCAACCTTACTGCCTCGCAGCACCAATACAAATTCCACAAGCATCATGTAAAAACATGCTAAAGGTAGCAACATACATTCCTCGGGTCTAATTACTACAATGTAGATGCGCTTGATGGGCAATATTCCGCACAGGAAATAGAGACATGACTGCTGATAAAAAAAGAACAGTACCTTTACTTCCACCAAGTTGCAACAAAACAAATCACAGGATCACTAAAGCAGCTGCATAAATGAGACGTGTTCATGAGTGTAGATTAAAATGTCGTGCACGCACAGCAAAATGTTGCGTTATAACAGAACACACCAGCTAGTTAGTACCAAGTGGTTTGTGAACGCAACAAGAATGACAGGAATAGATCCCAAAGAAACGGTGTGGCCCTCGATCATCATTTACAACAAGGTGACCGCTATGACAAAATGACACTGCCATACTTTTCTTGCACTGAAGTGACTCCCAGAAAATAGAAAGTGCACCCTTGAATGTCAGAAGCAAATGCGTGTTTATCACAGCACAAGAAACATAATAAGCTATACACGTTCGCACTTAATAGTTGTAACAAGTGTCCGGGTGGGATGAATACATATAACACAATACTGAAATATGCCGTTTTCACAGGTTCATATACGTGGCCATTGACATAACCAAAAACAAATGCTGTCTTTTTTTTTTTTATGGTAATGAGTCCTTAGAGTGTCCGTCACTTGAAATGACGTTCTACGACTAGCTGTATGCAGTCGGTAAAAGTAAAATGAACAATCTCCAACACTAGGCATGTGTGTTGGTTGTATTGCTGCAGGCAGATCTCACCTAGCAAAACCATCAAATTTAAGAGGAACAGACGAAATAGTTGCATTTTGAAAATCGTACACAGTAAGTCACATTGTTAAAAAGCTATTGCACATATATACAACACATCTAAGGCTCTGACATCTCATAGTTAACACCTAAGCTCACACGTCTGTCTTGTCCAGAGATAACTATAAAACACAACAATAAAAGCATAGTCACCTACCAATGCTTGCCCCTAACAGGGACAAACTGTACAGCATGTCGAAATCAACATTCTGAAAAAATATAATGCTTCGAGATTTGCTATGCAGTGAGAGGGGAAAATGGTTGTATTTGTTCATTGTGGCTTTCGCTCACACGTCGAGCTGTGTTTTGAAATGCAGTACAAATGTATCGGGTTATGAATAATCTGTTTCCACCATTCTTATATGTATATGAGACTTTGCTAGTTGTCAAGCGAGCAAGCTTACTAGAAAAATGTCTCTCAACAGAGATAGCAGACTCTTAATTTTCTGGAATTCAGCGGACAACTTGGACAACACCCAAAAAAAAAGAATAAGACTGTACGCTGGTGGACTACCAACTACAGTCGGCTGTAACTTTTACGAACTTTTATTTTTAATTTTTACGAACAGCTGGATCTGAGAAAACATTGAATTTCCTAGCAGCTTGTGACTGTAGCCAGTAAAACTGCACAGAGCTATACTGTCTGCATATGCCAACACAAGCCAGAAATCTAATAAGAGATTGCATGCCCATACTGCAGAAATATTCAGCCTTTCCTAGGATCTAGCGGTCTGTGAAGTTTTTATGCTGATTGTACATCTTTAATTACGAGGTCCTGAACCATAGATGTAGGACTGTGAAAAAAAAAAGAATTCTAATGCGTGTATTGATTTTCTAGTCCAATAAAACTGCGATGGTAATCTTTTTTCTTGTTATGGCAAAAAGTGTGTGAATGCCTAATCAATGAACCCATTCAAAGAATGACAGGGATTACCTTCACGTCTGGTTGGAGTGACGGTGTTTAGAGATATATGGATCAATGTTTATCTTTATTTTGCCACTATTCTTTACATATACCTCACGGTCATCATTAAAAGTTTCGTTAGTAGTTCAACATAATTAGGTCCATTTTTTTCATACATTTATCGAAGTTGTCTGCTGAATTTTTAACAAAAATGCCATCCCACCCCCTCTTTTGTTGTTTGTGAAGGCTTTTAACACTGCTTTTATATAAATGCTTTTGCTAAATAGACCATCTAGAAATCATTTCCTCTCCCTTTTTGTAGGTAGCCTACAGCGGCTAAAGGCTGTTGCAACGATGCCATATTCTTGTACTGAAGCCTTGTGGTCAGGGTACATTAGCTATGTAACAACGATAACATTCTATGATGCAAATGCGCTGTACAGACAGGCCTTAATACACGGAACTACCAGTATGGGCCTTGAACAAACGACAAGACCACTACAGGTCTGAGGAGTGGTGCTGACACCATGATGACACTTGCTAGTTTTTTCCGTACAATATTTGCCTGCCTTCAACCCAAGTGATGGCTAACACTACATATCATTACAGTTGCATTCCAAAATGCGTGCAACAAGCACACTAGAAATTTTCAGCCCTCAACAACCTCTTCACAAACAACCTCTTTACAATCAGCTCACTTAATAGCTGAGTCATACGCTAGTGCCACCTACACACTATGCTCTGTGCTATGGCAGTAGGAAATGTACGGCTGCATTGTAAAGCTAAATTAACGAGCTTGGCTGGCACTCGTAACACGGATGTAAACTCTTATAAGTTGCAACCAGCATAGGCCACTATACTGTCAAAACATTGCAAAGTGGTCACTAAACGACGACTGCACAAACTTTCTGCACTAGTACTCGAAAAGTAAAACTGGCTCCCACATAAAGTGCACTGGTGCATCAATACCAGAACATACCTACTTATAAGCGTACGCACCTTTCCTCTTATAATGAAGGTTGAAACAGCATGTGGTGATCGCCAAAACTGTCAGCTAGACTTAGCACAGCATACGCTTAACAGCGAATTAAATATGAAAATGAAGGAATTAAATGTAACTGAAGGTTTAGGTGCAAGCATAAACTTCATAAACTTCCTGCACACACTTCTATTAAAGGACAAATTGCTTCCAGTCGTCAATATGGAGCACAATGAGTCCATAATATGCTGCATCAGTTGCATATATCTTGCAAACATCGTTATTCTCCAGTGACCTTGTCAGCTCGTGGTATTGAACTACTCTGCCGATCAATTACAGTTGGAACATGAAATTAACTGAACTGAGTTAAAACAAAATGAATTTTCACCAGGTGATTAAAAAATGATTACACTTATATTTTTATTGCAGGGAATTCCCTTCTACATTAAAAATGATCCCACTTATACCTTTACTGCAGGGAATTCCCTTGTACATTTAGGGTACAGTTACGTCTTTGCCATCTGGAGTAGCTACTGCTTTTAATGCAATTTGTTGTTCCTATAGTATTTCTCATCAAGTGCTGGTGGTATCATTATACTGTGGTAACAGAATAGTTCTGTACCAGTAAAAAAGGAAATCCTACCTAATGATTGTTGTAACCTTGACACTCTCAACCACCAATCACAAGGAAAAGGATTGCAATTCGTGCACTCAGCGTGTTATGAAGCACAATACAGCTGGCAGTAGTAGTCTTAGTAGTGTGGGCGGAGTTCCTAGTGCAATTTTTAACTGGCACACGCCTCTAATGTACCAGAAAGGTTAGTAGACACCCAGTACTACAGTACTTGCATGAAAGAAATTCACAGGAGCATAATCATGATACATGATACAAAATGTCAATAAACATCTCTGGTACACTTAATCCAACATTTTTGGTGTTCAGAATATTTTGGTGCTCAGACATTGCTGCTGCAAAACAAACATTAAAAAGTAAAATACACATATTATAAAAAAATGAGGTTTCACCACCATGCTGAAAAAAAAACAACAACAAAGGAATGCCTAGCTACTAATGCAAAATCAGCACTCCTCAAAGCTACTACTATTCAGGAACCTTGTAAAATGGAATCAAAAGTTGCAACAAATTGGCAACATGAAAAAAAAAATATTCAGAAAACACTACACTGTAAGTCACTATAACAATAAAGGAGCAGCTAGATGGGCCTCTAATCTATGCCACGTTTACTCATGATGTTGCAGTTATCAGGCATCACTTTTCAACACAACACCTGAGAAATCATCTGATCTGATTACTGATCCTAAGATCAATCCTTTGAAAAGTGTGTTATGTATTTTACTAATGTACTTGCTTTCAAGTCAACAAACAAAAGCAAAATTTCCACATAATCTGATGAAGATTGGTCATCAGTAGGAAAATGGACATATCATTCAAGAGTAAAACAATGCAACCTCGCATGGTTATGACACTAAAAAACACACTGTATGCCTACAGGTTGGTGTGTTACAATACTAAAATGCCATTTGTTATGTACATTTCAACCTAATCAAAAGCAGTACAGATAATACACCTTGACTAACAGAGGAAAACTCCCTATGCAAGACTGTTTTGAATTAAGAATTTTTGCTAGCTCGTATTTCCCAGCAAAATCTTCACTCTTAAAAGTGTCACTGGGTTTCTGAAGTCAAGGTGGTCATAATTGTATGCCTGCCAGCTCCTCACTTAGCATCCAAAAATGTATCCTAGGCACCACCCGCTACTGCCACTTCATACTGAAAGCGGCATGATAATAAAGTACAGAGAAGTGAAGAAAACAAACGTTCTTTCAGTGCTAGCAATGCTGGCTATGGCGATTCTTTTAGTAGAGGCAATGCTGGCCTGAAGTTTATGTGCGTTCATCTTCAATGCCACAGATTAAATCAAGACGTCGCACTGCATCAAAAATTGTAATCCCAAGCCTGCAAAAAATGCAAGCAAAGGCAGGCTCACTACTTGTACAGCAGATCGCATCGCACAGCTCAGTGTGACAAACCTGCAATTAGGAAACCTCGCTCTGCAGTTCACGCACACTATACAACACCAGGAAGCCTTCACTCAAACTCAAGAGTCTGAGACATGCCCTTACAATCACAGACCTTATCACCATAATTTTGCACAATCCATACATGTCTACACAGGTTCTAACTTGCATTCTTGACAGGCACAGATTCGTACTTGCAATCTTGAGAGGTTTTAATCTGCAATCAGGTTTGGTCTGCAATCATGGGTGACTTTTGGTTTAGCAAGTCGCTGAGCACAATCGCAACAGTCACGGGCATATCTGAGTTTCCAATGGATTCGAGTACATCAAAATAATTTTTAAGAATCCACTGGCAGCCAGAAATGTCGAAGCAACACCGGTGGGCACCCAAAGGAAGCGAGTATGACAACTTATGACCTCAAGATTGCACAGCATAATGATGCATTATAAAGCATCACACTGCAGAACCAAGTATGCTTGTCAGACTTATAACTTGTGACAGGCTGTGAGAACCAGTACAGGGCTAGCAGAAATGATATCACCCATCTGCTCTTTGCAACGCACACAAAAATAATACCAGTCACTTATTTATTATTATTATTATTCTTACAGACTAATTCAACAAGTTTCATGAGAATTGGCTTGACAGCCATGTATTTGACTGGTTTTTCTAGTGTCCGATGGCTTGGGAGAATGGCAGATGGCATTTGGGAATGACTTCACTTGGCAACATAGGTACGGCCATTTCCTTCAATATTATTCCATGAAATGAAAAATCATATGAAATCATATGGAAGATGTCTTCAACTTGCCACAATCATAAGTACTTATAGTAGCTTCCATCTCACCTTTCATAAACTTAAGGCATGGGTGGCAGCTGTGCTAGACAGTGACAGACAGGGTACACTCTGGCATGTGTACGCGCAAAGAGAAATCATAAACTGGGCTTGTGTGTAGTGAATAGCAGTACCTACACTATGCATTTGTAAATGAAGAATAATATTTTGAGAGTTTTTCTCATCACCTATTTACAGTAAAACCCCATTAACTCACAGCTGTAATAACCTGACGAAAAAAATAAAATCCAGATAATCAGAGTTTGGAGATAAGCGATATCACAAAAGTAGAAGCTTGCTGGCTATGCGCATACCATATAAAACCTTCCCAAATGCCGCTCATAATATTGTTGGTCACTCACGCCTGCAAAGTCTCCCAATTTGTCCGGGAGGCTTCCGAAATGTGATCAATCCTACCGATTGTATGGACACGACCATAAATATTCTGAAAAACTGCCTCAACCACATCGTCAAAAAAAAAGAAGAAATAAAAACGACAACAACAACAATGCGCTTAATGCAGCACAGTCGCATTGTAATTGCCATTATCCACCAGGCAGCTAGCCAAAGTCCAATTTAAAATCCAGGCAATTTGTGCATAGGCAGCGTAAGCCTAAATCAGTTCACTTCAAATCAAGACATGCATTAAGAGGTGCGCATGAGGCAAAGGTCTAATATGCATTTCATAAGGGGCGTTCCCCTTTATTCTGCTTTGCTGTGATATACCGCACTGGTAAGTGGTGAAGCATATGAGGAGTGAAAAGGGGCCACTGCCATGGAACACAGTATGTGCCAACATAATGTACTTCTTTTTCTTTAATTATACATGTGTATGTGCCATCTAGAGTCACAGTATGAGCAGCGAGACTTCTAATAACTATACTGGCAGCCACTAAGAGCTGCTACCGTCGTTGCTGCAGCCCAGAAAAAAAAAGAGCGAGAGCTCTTTTTTTTTTATGGTGGAGCGTCAATGATGAAGGGGTTCTGGCATACCAATTGTCCTGGCTTCTGGCTAGATGGGTTCTGTTCTCAATGTCCCCTTAATCTACCATTCCCTGAGCTGCCAGCAATAGTTGCACCACTGCAGTTTCGCTCCAAAACTACCAAGGCAGAGAGAAAATCGGTAAGATTATTTGTGCTTGCCCTGTACATACATACACAACAACAGCAAGTGGCAACAACAATGAACACTTTCAGCCAGATCATGAAGGCTGACGCCACACAAAAAATCCCTGCCAGTTTCTCCAGTCAAGAAGTCAGTGCCACTAACATGTTCACCAGCCGTGGGGACCTGTTGGTAGCGGGCACGATCACAGGGATGTTGAACCGGAGCATCGTGTGGGAAAAGTTTTAACAACAACAGCATAACCGAAAAGAGACGTATCACCCGCCTGTCTCACGAGGTTGGATGGAACACACCTGTGCTTTTGCACTTGAATCACACCTGGCTTTATCTCAGTTCTTGAGGAGGAGGGATGGAGAAAGCACCACTGGTCGCGCACTCGATGATGGAAGATATCACAGCTGGAAAAACACGTCGTGGTGCAGCCCTGCAGCTTCACACGATGTCAGTCTCCCGGATCCATTCTGGAAGCTCAATGAGTTCTTGGCCTCGTGACAGGGGACCTGCGTGCAGAGATGCGTGAACTACGTATAATCACATTGCTACCTTGTTGCAAAGCAGTTGAACCTTGAACGAGGTTGAATTTGGAGCAAACTTTTGTTTGTTATTATCCTATATTCATTTTAAAAGAATGAGCTTAAATTGGTGCCAACAAATATGCAATAGGGGCCATGCAACAGAATGACCAATGCAAACAATGCTGGAATACAAAAAAGACAAGACAAGCCACCACTGTGCCGCAAACCAAGCCAGTAAAATCCAAGCTTTTTCCCGAGATGAGCTTTTTTGGATGCTCATAGATGGCATCAGTGACCAAAACATATATTTTGCATCTGTTCACTTTGATGTACAAATTTACTTTTTGAGGGGTTTCAGTTTTTTACTGTTCGCTTGCATATATTTCGAGCTATGTTCAAACAAAAATTTGCAACAGTATAACTGATACTATGTCAGCTGCTGCATTTTCAGTTTCATTATACCAGTGCAATACTCACTGAAATGAAGTACGACCAACCAACCTTTGTCGTATCTAATAATTCATTAGATCTGTTTTTGCTATAGTGAAGTTTGAATGCAGTAATCAAGAATGCTGGCCATTGTCACGTGACAGGTGCAAACAGGGATCGTATGCCTGACTGATCACTTCTGGTGATATTTTTGTCTGACATTATCACCACTGCAATCACTATTACACAGTCCCTTACAGGAGTGATGGGCAACCTTTCTGCAGACTCAATTGATCAACACGTACTTAAATCTGATATTTATGAAAGCTTTTGATCAGGAATACGACCCCCAGTGACAGTACAACTTGCCAGAGGCACTAGTATGAGCCCATGTCACGCTTGTCTGGGTGAGCGACATGTCTTACAGCCAGGCCCTGCTTACACGGCATCATGTTATGGCCTTATATGTTAATCCGCAGTCCCCACAATAAGCCTGGAAGTTAATGTGTGCATTGTGTGCGATATGGTAAGGCAGGACTGTCCTTTTAAAGAGGTTACAGCATTTGTGACAACAATAATCTGGTGCTGTGAGTGTGTGTATCTTACACGAATGGAAGCATATCCTTACAACCAAGAAAACAAGAATGAGAAGGAAAACAAATTACACAGGGCATTATCTTATTCATTCATGTCACACAGCACCGTTTAACACTGCTTTAAAGAGGTGTTCAACACCTATGCATGTACTTCGCTTTTGATTTGGCAGGTTCCTGTCAGCACTGTAGTCGTAAAATTAATTAAGTTGTGAACAGCCAAGAAAAAAGAAATTATTCTCAGTGGCACTACTGCTTGATACAATTGTAACTATTTTGCACAAACTACTTCTATTAATGGTACATATTCGTGAGCTCCTGCTTCAGAAAAGCTTTATAACGTACCCTTACTCTTCAAATTCAAAGCCATAAGAACAAATAACTACGATGATTTTTCAATAATATCTTGGACACACTGATTTCCTCATTCCTTTCAAAATTCCTGAAAATTTCTCGCAATGACGCAATGTTTTTTATTTTCCCTTTTTCGTTCTAGCTTTCAGGAATCACTGCCAATGCACACGCAAAATGCACGGGCACCATCTGGCGAGAACTTGGCCATACAATGTAAGGAATACTGTAATGAAAACTGTAATGAAAACTAATGAAAACTGTAATGAAAACTGTAATGAAAACAGCTATACTTTGACGAAAGCTATACTTGCCAGCAGAAGCCGGTCGTATGCTGACAATGGGTGTAAGCTTGTCAACCGCAGGGCTAGTGGGAGGGTGTGTGGCCTTTGGCGAAGATGGCAATGGAGATGGTAGGTCGCTTTCCGTGTCCCCCTGCTCACCTTTGACATCACCTTGCTGCTTGGCAAAGTTAATGAACACCTGTCGGGAACAGCACCAAACGCGTGCATTTTGAAACAATGTAATGTCAAATCAGCATCAGCCGCTGACTTGGCGGCAGGTTCACTTAATGCCGCCATGATCAACTTTTTTTGACAAGAGTGTTGTTGCTGGGCAAATTGACGACAGCTTGATGGGTGCATATTAGTGCCAATGTAAGACGAGACACGGAACCTACGTCATGCCTGCATTAAATATGCATTCATTTGATAATGATGTTTCCTCTATGATTAATCAAGTTGAACCATCACATTTTAGTGCACAGTCCTTTGTTTTTCTCAGCCCATCCATGCATACCACTCGACAACTTCTCTAGCCTCAAAGATGGCATTCAGAATGTGTTCGAATCAGTTGAACTTCGGTCTCACTTTATTACAGCAACTCTCAGTTGTCGTCAGCAAGTCACACTTAGGTTAAATTTTTTACAAAATCTACCTGACCTAACTGATCTAAACTGACCTTGCAAGATTGAGACAGTATCTTGCACCTGCTTATGATTCTCGTGTAGGTAAAGGACCAGACTGAAAGGTGACACCCTGTCACCCCTTAAACTGTACAAGTCAAGATAATTGGAATAACAAATAGAATAGAGATACTAGTTTTAGCTTGTTGGCTGGAATCTTGGCACTGTAAGTTTTGGGATAGCGTTAAACCTGCCAATGGAAGCAGGAATCATGCAGAGGCCTGTTTCTACAGCGAACAAAACGACTCACTCTTTTACATGCAACTACGCAACTTTGTTGAAAGCCAGACTCACCTGATCAAGCGTTGTCTGCGTGACAGAGTAGTCGTCAAGCGACGAACTCTCGCGGGCTGCCTCAAGCCGTTGGAACAGGACCGCAAGCGGCACGCTCTGCGATATCTGATACTCCATCTGATTTAGGTGCTGCTCCCGGAGTTGCGCGTCGGTGGCACCGAACGAGCTTTCCATCAGGGAGGCAACTTGGGAAAGCTCCGACGAGGTCCCGCCTACTTTCAAAGTCACCGTGTAGCCGGAGCCATACCTGTGTGGAAGATGTACAGCTGTTTTTTCAGGATGCTTAGAATGCACAACCTTGATTAAAATGGCACCTCTGACAGCCTCAGTTTATCTCTGAGACATTAAAACCCAGTAGTCATCATCAACATCACAACACTATCACTGTAACTATCACAGCACCACATGTCAACAATCAGTAAAACACACAAACTACAAGAGATGCCATAATGATGGGTTTCAGATTACTTTCAACCACCTGGGTATCCTTAATGTGCACCTAAATTTAAATATTGCCACGTGTACTTGTTCATCTTTATTGGGTGACTGCGTTTCACCATCTAACAAATGTTATCGCTCAGTGCAGGAAGCGCCTGCATGTATCAGAAGTTTCTCAAATGTTGTCAATGGTTCCATCTGCTGTCTGTGACCGAACCTTGTGTAATCTGATTGCATGTATGCGTGACGCGAATGGTGTAGAACTTTGTGGAAGGCATGCGGGTCCCAACGATTACTTTGGAACATTCGACGACTGATGTATAAAAGCCGACGCACTTGACCCGCTCATCAGATTTTCGACGATCGCCGACCATGTTCGCCGCTATCGTTGTGCTATAAGTGTAGCCTGTTTTTGTGGGCACAGGTTCGCCCAATAAAAGTTAGTTTTGTCTTTCACAGTATTGCTACTGTGTTCTTTAACATCACCACCACGTGACAACATTAGCTGGAACCGACATGAACTCCATTGCTATGTCAACATACATGCTCGAAACCGGCGCGCATGTTGTACCACCTCTTTAGTGGGCTCAGAGTGGCCCGACGATCAATGAATGAGTTGCTATAGGATGCCTTAAGTTTGTGGGGGCATTTCAAGCCTCCGATTATTGGTGGCGTGGTGGGGCATGGGGGAAGAGAGGGAAGCGCTTGGCACGGCATCACTCGGGACTCGGAAAAACAGTCTGCTGTCGCTCTACCACAGCCGTGCAAAGTCACTGCTCGTGTGCCACTATTGCAGTATGATTTCACAATTTTCACACCACTCCCATCAAACTCTCGAGATCGCTTAAGTCAGTTAAATGAAACGTGGACAACAATTGATCGTTTTGCGGGATACATTTATTCGACTATTTTATTCATTGATATTACCAACCTTATTCATTTAGTGTCTTGCCCCATATTACTTTAGGACATTAACTAAATCAATCAATCAATCAATCAATCAATCAATCAATCAATCAATCAATCAATCAATCAATGTGCTCACTTGTTCTTGAGGTGCTGTATGCTCCCCAAGCAGCGAAACTGCCCATTCACCATAATTGCCAGCCGACTGCACAAGGCTTCACACTCTTCCATGCTGCAAGAAAAAAGCGTGTGACAAGATCAATAGTTTGCCATAGTAACATCAATACTGGCAAAAAAGTTTCCATGGCATTTCAACCAGGCGATATTATGGCATGTGAAATGTCTATAAGGTTTGTACTACAATCAATGAAAAGAATAAAATCTAGATGATGTACTATATGCATAGTTTGTTTTTGTTTGCTTCAAACAAACCTGCGTGACTCGATTACTTACACTTGCATGACAAATTACGATGTGAAACAACTCAGAGGAGACAAAATACTATTAATTAAGGTTTTAATTATTCACTTTAGGGCACATTCTGCGACTGCAGGATAAAGTCAGTGCTCAAAGTATGTTCATTTAGTGGGAATCCTGAGACCAGCACTAGTTTCAAGCTATCCATCCTTGAACTAAACCACAAAAATACATTGCTGTTTCCCTGAGTCCTGCCTTGTAGTGCGCAAGGTGGGCATTTTAAGATTTAAGTAGAACAAGAATAAGTTTCACTGCATACATAGATCTAGTGCCATTTTACGGAACTGCAGCGGCAATATAAACACAATTTGTAAAGCAATGACAGGTAAACCAAGAATTTTTACTGCAGTGAGCCACCCACCTGAGACAACATACACAAGTATAAACATAATTGTGTGTTGTTCTGAAGCCTTTTAGAAATTCCAGATGAAAACTCTTCTCAAGGAACTCCCTACAATAGAAGCTCAGTAACATACTCCTGGTTAATAAGATCCCTTGGCTTATGCATTCACGGCAGAGCACATTTGTTTGTATTCATGCATAAACAGCACAGAAAATTGTAAAGATCACTCGAACCTTGTGCCGACAGCTTGTTCCAAAATTTCAGAAGAACCTTCATTTTTTACAAGAAACCCTAAGCAATAGACGTTCAGTAACATGATCCCAGCTCGTATTATTTCCAGGCTTATACATTCACTGCAAAGAACATTAGTCCAGATAATGCATTTTTCTCAGGAACTAAGTTTCTCTGCATTTCTTTTTTTCCCCCTGAAATGTACGACTATGGCTCTGCTACATTCTGTCAGTATGTGGAGCGCCTCAAATGCGACTTACCTGTGAGACGTAAGAATCACTGATCGGCCATCTCGTACAACGTCCAGGATGCAGTCCCACAGGAAACGGCGAGCCTTAGGATCCATGCCCGTCGTGGGCTCATCCTAAACGAGATAGTATAGGAAGGGAAGAGACGTGTCCCATGTTAGAATGCCAGATACCCACAGTTGTTTTTTCCCACTGTGCCAATACATGCAAGCTTAAAAGATGAAAATGTTGCATAGAGACATATGAACAAGAACTGAATCACATCTACAAGCATAATTTTTTGCCAGGCCTGAGACAGACACTCAGGAACCAAACAAATGCTTTGAGGATCATAGCTAGAGCAGCTCATGTAAAAGCACATGACACGTCTTGGTCGTCAGAACATGGCTCCACCTGGAGCCAATGTTTTGGGGCCTTAGCTGGTAGGAAATGGTAAGGTGGGGGCTAGATAAATAAACAGGAAATGTTTAAAAGGAGAGGTCAGTTGTGTTAGCGAGAGCAGCGGGGCGGAAGGGGACACACTTGGTTCTTTCGTGGTGATGGCAAGTAACTCTTGAATGCAATGAAAAAGAGCTATGTAAATTTACCAAGGAAAGTAGTTGGTGCCTTGACGAACACAAGCTCCCCTGTGGAAATGTTCGATCAGGCCTGAAGTCTCCCTTGTTCGTCCACTGTCAATCAACTTAAGGCTCTACCTTCCTGCGACCGCTTTCATCTTATTTGGACGTGACTTGTATGGCAATGTTTCATGGAGTTACACAACTAATAATAAAAAGAAAAACTTCCAAGCAAATGGCCCTTGGCCCAAGGTGACAAACCTATTCTGCACCTCTGGGGTAAGCCCTTCAGAAATCTCCCGACCTATGAGCGAGATTTAAACAATCGTAGGATTCGACACGCATTGTTGGGTTAGTAAGTTCACACTTATACATTTGTGCCCTGTCATGGTGACTGATGTTACAGGTTCGATTCCAAGACATGTTGGCCACATTTCAATGGTGGCGAAATGCCAAAACACTTATATACTTTGATTTAGGTGCACATGGTGGAAGTTAAACTGGTGGAGCCTCCCTAACAAGGTGTCATTGATAACCCATGAGTTGATTTGACATGTTCAACTTCTACGATTCGATTTTGACTTATACACTTCTAGCATACCACCAAGTGAGATGGCACCACAAAAAGTCATGTATGTCCCATACTTTTTACTGTGGTATTGTCTTAGTTGCTCATTACAAGCTTCTACACCTATAAACTTATGTGTGTTCTGAAGCCACATTTTTCGACATTGGACTCTACTTCCCCTTCCCAGTTTAACGCTCGCGGTCTGTCTTTTTGTTTGTTTGTTTGTTTGCTTGCTTGTATGTCTGTGCGTATGTGGGTGTGCATGTTGTTTGTTTGTGCACGTGTGTGTGTGTGGGTGTGCGTGTTTATGTGCTACAAGTTTCTGCAGTAGAACTCTCTCTCTGAGGTTAATATCATTTGCTACCAAACATATCTCTGGTAATTTCTCTTCTAAAATTGAGTGGCACTCACCAGGAACACCAATGGCGGATCCCCGACTAGGGCAATGGCAGTGTTCAGCTTTCGCTTGTTGCCCCCCGAATAGGTGCCGGCACATCGGTGAGCGTAACGATGCAGACCAAGCTTGCGAATTCCCCAGTCTGCAACCTAGGGAGAAAGGCATTCAAATAATTTTCTGGGTGCACCACGATGGTGGAGACTGCAATGCCTACAGAGCAACACCCTGAAGCCTGTATACCTTGCTTATTGCACATTTGGAAACAGTGGGGAAAAATGCCCGCAAAAATAAGGCAGCAAATGAATAACATTGACACACTTTTTTTTTTCCACTGCCTGCCCCATCTTCATGACATCACACATTGAAATGCAAAAAAGGGGGTATGGTGTACAGACGTGTACACAGGAGAAGTGGACGACATGAATGCCGACTATCAACTGAAGGAAGCACTGAGGCGAAAAAAGAAACATGACGCAAAACTCATCTGCGCATGCTGTGGAATAGCACCACGTGTCAATTGGGTATACATGCCGGTCACGTACCCAAGTGGCCACTGATATCACCAGAAATTTATTTATTTATTTATTTATTTATTTATTTATTTATTTATTTATTTATTTATTTATTTATTTATTTATTTATTTATTTATTTATTAAGTACTGCTAGCCTGAATTCCAGGCCTTCAGCAGGAGTGGGTTACTCTTCGGTACAAATGTACCTGAACAACAAAAAGAGCATACATACAAACAAATGGAACTGGAGAAAAAGTGAATGTTGTGTGAAGTACGGCACTGAATTATATAATTTCAAATGGTAAAATGTTATATGTATGAACACACATCATATCGCAATAGTAGATATATGAATACACATCAAGACATATTTGACAAGTGCGTTGCTCAACAATTGACAATGTGAAGGAAACAACAGAAAAAAAAGGTATTTGGTTCGATGCACTATACATGTCAATGCGATGCACATTATAAAGAAAACATAACTGTAAAAACATCAAAATAAAGAAAAGCAGGAGATAAGTGCGACACTTTCATGAAACGTTGCTAGATCATTGGTGAAAAAACACTATCATTTCACATTTTGAAGTGCGGCAGTGAAAGTGGCAACAGAAGAGCTCTCAATTATTTCTCTGGGCAAACGATTCCAATCACGGATAGTACGGGGGAAGAAAGAATTCATGTAAGTGTTGGTTCTACAATAAATTTCGCTAACTTTTTTTGAATGGAAAGAACGAGTGGAACGCTGCGTAAGAGGTTTCAAGTACGTGTTTTTGTCGATTCCAAGGTTATCATTGTATATCATGTAGAATGTTTTTAGCCTTTCGCGGTACCGTCTTGTTTGAAGGGATTCTAGATTTGCAGAAGTTAATAGAGCAGTCGGCGATGTTTTGCTGCTGTACGAATTAAAAATGAATCTAGCTGCCTTTCGCTGAATGCTTTCTAGTTTCCTTATATTTGTATTTGTGTGCGGATCCCACATTGCTGCAGCGTATTCGAGTGTTGGTCTTATGTACATTTTGTAGTCCAAAAGTTTTACATCGCTTGAAGCTTTGGGAAGTGTTCGCCGTAAGTAGCCTAGTTGTCTCATGGCTTTCTTGTGTATGTATGTGATGTGATCATTCCATCGAAGATCGGATGTAATAGTTACCCCTAAATATTTGTAACTTGGAACTACAGATAGATTGTTACCGTTGATGCTATAAGTGAAAATGAGTGGGTTCATCTTACGCATAAGTCTCATCGCTACCGTTTTGCTGTGGTTTATTTGCATCTGCCACGAAGTACACCAATTTGAAATTTGGGCTAAAGATTTGTTAAGAGAAACCTGGTCGTCAGAACTGTGGATTTTGTTATATAGAATGCAATCATCCGCAAATAAGCGGATTTTTACCGGTATGTCTTGAGCAATGTCGTTGATGAAGATTAAAAAGAATAACGGCCCAAGAACAGAACCTTGGGGGATACCTGAATGAACGTAGGCAGAATCTGAACTGACATCGTCGATGGACACTGATTGCTGCCTAAAAGACAAGTATGCGGCAATCCATGCAAGGAGGGAATCGTTTTTGAGTATAGGTCTTAGTTTCGAAAGAAGTTTAGGATGCGATACACGATCAAAAGCTTTCTCGAAGTCAAGGAATATGATGTCAACCTGACCAGATTTATCCAACGCTGCGGCAAAGTTGTGAATGCTCTCTAGTAGTTGCGTTTTTGTAGAAACTCCGCGTCAGAAACCATGCTGGCGATTATCGATTATTTTGTTATCTTCAATGAAGCTGGAAATATGCTTAAAAATGATGTGTTCAAGTACTTTAGCGCAAGTGCAGAGAAGAGAAATTGGCCTATAAGAGGTAACAATGGAAGGATCACCTTTTTTGGGTATTGGAGTTATTCTGGCGCATTTCCAATCACTAGGAATTTCGGCGAGTGACAGCGATTTCCTAAATATTAAACATAAGAATTTTGCGCACCACTCAGCATATCGATGCAGGAAAGCGTTAGGGATTCCGTCTATACCAGATGATTTTTTGACGTCTAGTTTGAGTAAAATTGATAGTATTCCCTCCTCACTGATAGTGATGTCATCAATTGGTGGTACTGCTCCAAACGTCAAAAAATGTGGAACAACACCATCGTCGTCAGTGAACACCGAGCAGAAGTAGTTGTTAAGTGCATCAGCCATTTCCTTCTTATCAGTTCTATCCGTGCCGTTAATTAGGAGACTCGCGATAGATTTCTTTTCCTTCGGAGATAGATGTCGCCAGAATTTTTCCGGGGATGTAGAAAGAAAACTTTTTAAGGACACATATTGATAATAGTCCCTTGCCCTCTTGATGTCGTGCTTTAGTCGAGTTCGCAGTTCAGATAGATTATGGGTTGCCACTAAATAGACACTAAATAGACACTTGTTCCATGTTCCTTTATGCAATAAGCAATCATAGAAGCCAATACAAACCTTCTGAACATACTTCTCAGGTATTCCACGAAGCCGTGCATAGAATTCCAAGTGTTCCCACCCCGTGAGCAAAGGGTCCAAAGCATCAAACTGCGGACAATAGCCAATGTTCTGTCGTGCCAAATCGATTTGGGTGCGTATACTGCAAGAAAAACAAATTTCCCAGAATTAGGTGTAAAATGATGCAAAAGCATGGCATTTCATGTACAATAGAGTGAGAAGTTTCAAGCACATTGAACAAGGGTGTAGTTTTGCACTGAACTATATTCTAGATACTGCAAAGTGCAACCTAGTAGAGATGAAGATGAATCAGCCTCTGCTTAAATGGAAGACCTAACTCATTGACCACCAACCCACTCATACAACACCAGCCCGCTCGTCTGTCCATCTGTTCGAGACAATGTAAACAAAGCTTTATAGTATTTATACCTGTATTCTGAAGCAGTGTGGCATCCAACACATATGACGACATATATACAGTACATTGAATGGGAGTTTTCTTGATTGATTCATTCATTCATTCTAAAATGCACAAACAAAGTTTTACGGTACTTCAAGCTTTCAAGAGCAGTGCAACACCCAATACATAGACAAGAAATTCAGTACGTTGGATGGCAGCTTTCCCTCATGACTACCATCATCTGCCACAGTCAGACATTGTCATGGAAGTTGTGGTGAGAAAAGGCATCAGCCACTGTGCAGAAGGCAACTGATAGTTCGTCATGATGTACCTGTAGCCTGAAATGAAGGCGTTTCCTTCTGTCACTTCTGTGTTCCCAGTGAGCATCTTGAATGTGGTAGTCTTCCCAGCACCATTCACTCCAAGCAATCCGAAGCATTCACCCGCCCTGACACCGATGCAGAGGTGGTTCACAGCAGGGTGCTGGCCAGCTTGGTACACCTGGGCAAGACATAGTATTGTGACATGCAGAAAAGCAATAATGGAAAAAAAAAATTCATGTTCCCCACTTCAATGCCACTGATTGCCTGCCTATTTTGCAACTGTGCAAATGTGAGTGCTGCTTTTTCCGATGGTTTTAAAAGGCAAATGTACAAAATGCAAACACAACAGGAATGAAAAGGACAAATGACCTTGTGTACGTTTTGTGTGCTTGCCTTTTCATACCAACAATCGCTACTAGCTAACTTGCTCAGCGTTCTGTCATTATCAATCAATCAATCAATCAATCAATCAATCAATCAATCAATCAATCAATCAAACAAATGATTGCTACAGGTTTATTTGCCATATACGGCACGCCACGGTAAAGAAGGGACGAGGAATATAGCAGCTACATCTGTACGCATGCCATGCAGTGTGCAAATGAGGACTTGGAAGCGAGTTAGACTGGCAAGTGTTGCATTTGCAGCACTTTGGAATAAACAGAAAATATGAAGGTAGAAAATAATGTCGCCTAGCTTAATTTAAGATAACCTAACCTAACCTAACCAAGTAAAAGAGAATTAGCAGGACAGGCATGATGCTAGTCTTCAACTGTCTGGTCTTCAACGTCTTCCCTGCCCTGTTCTCTTTTTACTCTCTGAATATTTCTAATTTCTTCCAAAGCGCTGAAAATGAATCAGTTATCAGAAATCCAACCAGCCCAGCTTTCTGCCATAATTTAAACTGGCGATCAAGGGCCCCGACACTGTTGTTTGCCATTTCCTGAAGGCCTCGCCCGCCTATACGACAAAGCCTGCTCCATTTCAGTGAAGGCTCTTGCTGCCCATTCACATCCATCACCTTGGTAAGGTTGACCACTTTGAGTATGGAATCATCTGCCTGGCCAGTAAGCACGCGGTCTCTCTCCTGCGTGACATCTTGATCTGCAAGCTCCTTCGGGTCAAAGGGCACCGTCAGCTGCCTGCAAAAGAAAAGGTGCCATGCAAAGGAGTTTCAAGTGCTTCTGCTCTATATTCAGTATTGAAAAGGAAATGGCGAAAAGCTACAACTTCACAAATCAGTGTAAATTTATTTCAGTTTGTTGTAATAGAAGATCCATACACAAGCCCCACTGATGAGCAGCTGTACTATCAGGAAGATGTATGCACAGCCAACGCATATGCCAGAATCAGTGTGGAGTGAGCGGTTAACTAAATGCTGCAAAACTCATTGTGATGCATACAATTGTGTTCATTTTCAAGCTGTGCAACATGCAATTTCATGCAATGTTCATCGTTATGCACAACACAGGTAACAACTTTGACATTATACAATATTGTATTTATGTGCTAAAGTCAAACTCGCTTATAACAAACAGGCTTGTGCGTAAGAAATCGTTCAATTCAGTATCATGTAATTCAATATCACCCAAATTTACACCAATCGAACGTAATTCTGCCCCATAATGCTGCCTTGACATAGTATTACTAATAACTAAATTCATCTATGATGAATTTAGGTATTATCATAAATTCATCCTAATTAATGACCAATGCGTCTCCAATGCACCATTCATCCAATAGAAATTCATTCACCAAGTTAAATTAATCTATGATGAATTTAACTTGGTGACATATTGGTTGTATATAAGGATTTGTTACCTGTAGTGGAGAAAAGCATCAAGGAAAAAAGTCTATTTATTGACGACAAAACTACATGTAGCAATTTGGCTGCACTTCAAGCTGTTTCTCAGCATCACTAAAAGTGGCATTCTCTATGCACAATATTTTATATAGCTGCTCCAGCCCCTTTCCCTTTATAGCCTTATGGAATTGGCACCTTGAGCTCAATGTATTCAACATAAAGATTGTTATAAAAGATTAGTTATATTACGTGACTATTAGTCAGTAAGCTTCCTGTGTTTCATAAAGAGTGCAATTCACTTTATCCAGGTTTGTTATAACCAGGTTAAACTGTACAACATTCGGAATGCTATGCTGAAATGCAAACACCAAGTCGGGCAGATGCACAGCACGAGAGGTCGCACACGGTGGGGAAACTTGAGAATAGCTGGGAGCTGCCGGGAACTTTCAACATGTGCTTAAATCTAAATGTGCAAGTATATTTTGCATTATGCCCCCTATAAAATGCGGTGCCAGGAGTCAAACCCGTAATCTCGTGCTTGGCAACAGAACATCACAGCCACTCATTCACGGTGGCACGTAATGAGAAAAACCAAATCCACTGAATTAGGCGAAACAATAAAACAACTCACAGGAAAGCACACACAATGAATTACTATAGTTTATCTGGTTATTAAGGATAAAATGTCGGACCAAGGACGCAGATCTTTTTTTTTTTTTTTCACAGCCCAATAATGAATTAAGAGAGCCCCAAGCAGCAACCAACTTGTTGATTGCTAAAAAGAAAACCATAAATGCCAAAATGCATATATTGACGAAATTTTTCTTTTCTTAGCAAAAGCGTAAAAAAATTCCCGATTAGGCAGATAAGAAAATGCACCTCTTTCGTACGAAGAAACGATACTGTAGAAGCAGCGTGAAGATGAAGTACACAAGTCCTTGAACAGCGAGGCTAACGAGGTTAAGGCCCAAGAAGTCCCACTCCAGTGGATGCTTGAAGGTCTTCAAACCTGGGACAATGCACAGGGCACTCAAATGTATAAAAACGCTGCAAATGCACGAAACTTTCTTCTACAATTGTACTCCAACATAAATAATATCGATGACTACAGACAAAATGACTCCCTAGCGGGTTTCACCAAGTTACACTAGCACAAAATGCTAAGACAGACACGAAACAGACAAGCACTGATCCTTGTCATTTTGTATCTGTTGCAGCATTTTGCAGTGGTGCACTCCTAGGTAAAGGGGTCCTGAAACGCTTTTTGAACATAGTAAGAAAACCTTGCCAGTCTGTCATAGAGGCTGCTGCGAAGATGTGAGCCAAATATTACTGTACTGCAGAAGAGAATTTAAAAGCCTGCGTCAAATACTGCGAAAAATCGCTTGCCCTCGCTTCCACAATGCCGTCACATCGAAAGCAGCTGGCCGACCAACGCTATTGGCTGATATTGTGATTGTGACAGCATTCTCAGTAATACACAATTGCTAATTCTTGAGTTAAATAAATGAGAGATATGTATGCCTGCAATCTCAAAGAGACAGGAAAATCATTTCATCTTTGCACTGCTCATAGTTATGACTTCTGTGCGCGGCCTTTGAGATTGCAGCAGCGTGCTGCACTATGTAGTCTACCTCAGCTGCTACAGGGTGCTGCGGCGAGATTTTTCACCACCGCGACACCTAACTTTTGTGCGAGGCTTTGCCATCTCAGCTTCTCCACATTGCAGCTCCGATCGCGCTAGCGAGGACGAAAAGAAAGAGAAAGCAGTTACCAGTGCGATAACACCACTTGTAGTTGAAGAATTAAAAAAACTTTTTGCAGCGTGAGATTCGTGAGAAGACATCCTTTAATAGTGAGGCCATCATATGATTAGTTAGAGAAGTGTTTCAGGGCCCTTTTAAAATGCAAGACCAATTAGTTTAAACAGCCTGTAATCCTATAGTGGGTTTTAGAGAATTGTGAGCATGGCAGTCAAGTAAGCAAGAGGTTACTAATATTGCTAGTACATGAAAACTTAAAATTAAGGTACAAATTTAAAAGTACAATATTAAAGTACGAAAAGGTGTTACAAACAAAAGGGTGTAATGGAAAAAAGTAGCATTGCAAGCGTCATCCATGGTCTGTTTGTGCTCATGCAAGTTCCAGGTGATAAAAAGGCCGAAACGTTTGTGCAATACTTTCTTATGGCAAAAATGAACCATAAAATATTGCACAGATTCCAGCAACATAAAAAATTTAATTAAATTACGCCGTTTTATGAGCGAGAACCATGATGTGAGTGGGGGGACTTCGGCTTAATTTTGACCACCTGGGCTTCTTCAATGTGCACCTAAATCTAAGTACATGGATGTTTTTGCATTTCGCGCCTATCGAAATGCGGCCGCCATGGCTGGGATTTGATCCCACGACCTCGTGCTTAGCAGTGCAACGCCAAACCACTAAGCAACCACGGACTCAAGGCAACTGCACCTGTAACAACAGAGAACTGCTATGCATGGCTATGGTAAATAAAGCAGTTAGTTCATAAAAATTTTACTTACAAGAATGTGTTACAGGGCCAGTTAGTTCCTACTTGCAGGTTTAACAAGCGCACACCTTAAAATGTGACAAAAGAAGGCAGACGCAGGGCGAGAACTATCCTAGCAATGGCCCTATGCCTGCTTTCTTTTGTTCTGTCTCAAGGTGTGTGCTTGTTAACCATACAAAAGTAGTTACTGACTATGAAAGTCCCGTATAAGCAAACAAAAAGACACATGCTTCCTCAATAGCAGTGAATGCCCTTGAGAGAGATGACCTACCAAATCGTGCTAGAGCCTCAGCTGTGAGATGGTTAGAGAACATGTCCATTAGACCTCTCCCTAAACAGTATTGTGGGAGCACCAGGAACACCTTGCGCAGGATTTGAGCTATGGATTGCAGCTCCTGTGAACACAGTACAGCAGGATCATCAAACACAACTGCAGCGCACAGCAGAGGAGGTGAAGACAGAAGATCACACCATATATGCTACTGACTGCTAACACAGGTTTTATTATTAACCCTGAGAACAAAGTATGAGATCAAAGTAAGCGGCCAAAGTATGATGCTGAAATACTCTGAGGCCAAAGTATGCGGCCAAAGTATGAAGCTGAAGTACTCTGAGGCCAGAGTATGCAGCTAAGGTATGCTATCAAACTATGCGGCCAAAGTATGAGACCAAAATATGCAGCCAAATTGTAAGGCCTAAGTAGGTACTCTGAGGTCAAAGTACACAGAGGTATGCAGTCAAAGTATGCAGCCACAGCCTGGAGCCAACAAGATCAAAGAATGTGCAGACGAAGTATCAGGGGAAAGTATGTGGCCAAAGTATGTGTCCAAAGTATAGGGTCGAAGTACTCTGATGTCAAAGTTTGCAGCAAGGTATGCAGCCACAATCTGCAGCCAAAGCACAAGGCAAAAGTATAATCAAAATAGGCCAATGTATGTGGCCGTAATATGAAGCCTAAGTACTTTGAGGCCAATGTATGCAGTAAGGCATGCAGTCAAAGTATTTAGCCAAAGCCTAGAGCCAAAGACCAAGGCCAAAGTATGAGTAGCTAAAGTATGAGCCCAAAGTACTTGGAGGCCACAAATTTGCAACTGCTTTGTCAATGAAGGCTAATCTCGACTTACCTATCCTGCAATTGCACTGTAAGTGTTCATATCTGTCTGTTCCATAATCATTACTGTCCTAGACCAATTTTGAAAGACTAGCTTCTGCTTCAGCTGACATATACATCATTCTGCAGTAATTACTGCCTCAAAATTCGTATTGACACAAGTTGCACTAATGCATACTTTGATTCTTTTGTCCTGAGAGCTAGCAGTGACTGAAACCACCTTGCTGCTTCCGTCACTGCCAACAATGACACTTTCACCTCCACAATCGCTGTCACTGATATTAAGTTATTTCCACTCCTCTTTGTAATGCCCTTGTGGCCTATAGAGTAAGAAACTAACTTATTGACTGGCTAACAAAATAAATAAATAAATAAGCACCAATTTAGAGAATACGAATGTGATGTACACCACACCAACAAAGGGAACGTAGATGCATGCTCATGGGCCTCGCAAATGCAATCCATTTCTGGACAAAAGCATGATGACCAGTAGCTAAGCAGCTATAGCAGCCAGTTGACACAATGGGATGTGAAATGAAATGTGACAATGCTACCAACTGCTGCATGGAATGAGTCTGAGAAACCTCATTTCTGTCGCCATCTAAATGTATGCACCCATTTTCATGCATCAGTGCAGTGTGTTTGATAAAATGCCGAGCCCAAACTAAAGCATTGTTACACATAACATTTACACATAACATTGTAAACATGTACATTTTGATTATAACATGTTAAGCATTTTGTGAGCAGAAGGGAGACACTAGGAAAGAATCCAATGTACCTTGTCATCGAAAAGCTCCAACACATACGTGGAGACCGTGCTGACAATGCCAACAAAAAGATTGCAGCAAGCAAGTGTGACGAACGCAGAGCTAGGCACGCTGAAGATGAATGACGACGGATACATCAGCGGAATGCTGGACCACCTGTAAAATGTCAGTACAGTAAAAGAAACATGTATGCCATGTGTAAGACATAAATCCTTGTAACACACGAAAGAGATCAACAGCTGTTAAACAAAAAAAGCCTAAGCCTGAAGATGATGTTTTGACAAGGGACCTTGCCCTTATCAGGGCAACATTCACATACTGATGTTGTTGCCGGCTATCTCTTTGTCAATTTTACAGGTGATAAGGGAGCTTGTCAGTGTCACGACAACATCACATCTTGACGTTTTTCTCCTGACATTGGTGATCTGATGACATATCCAGACGTTATACTCTGAAATTGTACCCTCTTTGTCAAGAAACGTCACATCCTAATGTTGCTGTCCAAACATTGTTGTTTTGACACTATTGTCCTGATGAAGACTAGTGCCCTTGTCAGGACACTGGCTCCAAGCTGAAACTTCCCTTGTTTGGCCACTGTTCACAACTTGACATTGTTGCCCATTGTTCCTTTCTCGATTTTGCTGGTGAACAAGGGAACTTGTCTTTATCAGAACAACAACACAACATCCTGACATTGCTGTCCTGACGCTGCTGCCCTGACAACATATCCTGACATACCCTGATGTTGGACCCTGATGTACCCTAACGTACTCTGACACTACCCTTTTCATCAGGGAATGTCACATCTTGACATTGTTGTCTTCACATTATTGCACTGATGAAGACCAGCCATTTTGTGAAAACACTGGCTCTAAGCTGAGGCTTCCCTTGTTCAGCCCTGATCAAGTTTCCAGCTTCCTATAAACCTTTTCATTGTTTGGATTGTTACACACAAAAGTGACATGTGACCATTTTGTTACAAAATATAAATTGAATTTCGACAGTGCCTGGGCTTTTGATAAGGGCATTTTGTTCATGTGTAAATGACATACCAAAAGGCTTAATATGCAACCCGAACCATACAGAAAGTCCTCTCCATAAGCGGGAAATTAAATGCTTGCTCACCCATAAAGCAACAAAAGAAGGACCAGCCCACCAATGTTGTCGTGGGAGACGTACGCTTCTTCCTTGAACGCCATGAAGATGAAGATGCACAACACAGCAGGCACAATGTAGTTGCACTGCAAAGGCAAGTCGTTGAAAGACCATGGTAACATAAGAAAGAGTGCACCATACTGCAGTGTTTCAAATCTGTTTGTAATTCAGAAAGGATTCAACAGCATAGACATTGAATTCCCAGACTCCAGTGCACAGTTTTCGAACATTTATCTGTCACTAATGCTTGATCAACACACTGGTTGTTTAGAAAAACCCTTCAAGCATTTTATTTCTTTCAGCTATAGGGATAAGTCAAATCATACTCTGGTGTTTAAGTCCATAGTGGAGGCCTCGGGATTACTTTGGTTACCTGGGGTTCTTCAACATGCTTGAGGGATTTTGGATCCCCCCACCCCCATCAGAATGCAGCCACAGCAGTCGTATATTGAACTCGTGGCTTTGTGTTCAGTAAGAGGATGCCAAGCCACTGAGCTACCAAAGTGGGTCAGCTTAGAAGATACACATGCACATGAATACAGAAAAATCAAATGGAATAACAACTAGGAGCCTGTTAGCATATTTCAGCTTGTCTTTTTCATCAAACTCTTTGATATGACTTGACTGGCTACCTCTAATTTTGAGAGTGCTTCACTTTTGCCTGAGTGCACACCTACATCAGAATAACACCAAAGGTCGGGGGTTCGACTCCCGCCAAAGGTTGAGAGTTTGACCCCCAATTTCGGTGCCATTGAATTTCGGTGCCACAACACCGGACGGTCAAATCTTCGACCCATGAGCCATCTAAGGCTTTCACCTTAATAAGTATATACACAAAAGGGAGCAGGTGGTTACCAGATCCCAGGTGTAGGTGCCAATCCAGTAGAGGAACGGCTTGAGGCCGCTCACAAACTGCAGGTGCTGAGAACCCGAGGTGCGGTCTTCGATGAGGAACATGACAAAGCTGGCCGGCACAAAGGACATGGCAAAGATGACACACGTCGCGTGGAGCAGGCTCAGGCCACCTCGCTTCCTGCGCACGAAGAACAGCCATGCATCAGCATGGTGGTTTCAAGCTCAGCACCACACCTTACAGCCATGGGTAGATTTCATAAACATAATCCACCATAACCAACAAATTAGGTACAGGCCACTCATGATACAAAGGTGACCGTATTCACACCAAACACACCTGACGAATAGGTCTATTTTGGCTTGATGTTGACTTGATCACCTGAAGAAGCGGTGAAGATAGCAAACAAGCTAAACTGATAAGTTTTTTTATACCTCCTTTGATTAAGCTGGATTGAGACAGCTTATCTCGGTTCGGTTATGCCTAATGCGATGACTACCATCATATTGTGTGTTATCATTCAATGAAGGATAAAATTCCTTCATGAGCTATATGAGTTCTCATCACAATTGACTCCTGCAGTTCATGTCCTGTAACAGCTGCCTGTCCCGTACCAGCAAATTTCATAACTAGAACATTCCCTTGATTCTCTGCTGCTACTAAGTACATTCAACTAGCCCTAGCGTCTGTCCACTATCACTTTATAGGCCACCGACTATTTGATCCATTCACATGCCCTAACAGAGCCCTACAAAAAAATAACGTTAAGTTAGCCAATAAAAGCACTGTGAACCCACATTTCTTCTCTAACCCATGTTCCTGTCCTAATGCAATACTGGAAGTAAAGCCCAGTGAAACCATATAGATCAGATCCAAGAGATAAAAAATGAGTGTGAAGTTGTAGGTTTCTTTAGCATTATCAGTTCGGTTCTTAACCAATGATACCGTTACCAACTATCACTCAGAGAAAAGGACTTGAAGTGCGAACAACATGTGGGTAACTCACAGTAGTTCGTCCTGAAGCTGGTCTTGAGTGAAATTCATCGGATGGTTGATGACCGACATGCCGTAGTAGCTGGCATCAGCCTGGGATGGCAGGTGTGCCCGTAGCATTACGTTGTTGATGGCATTCATGTAAGCCACCGAGGATACCCAGCCCTTGTTGTTGAACCACACCTGTTGCGATTCAGTTCATAAGAGTCAGTTGGTTTGAATTAGTAACACTCTTTTTGAAAGTTAAGAGCAAAAATGACAGTAACCTTAGGGCAACTGCCCGTAGGAAACCTTTAATCTCAACAGAAAGAAGTCGAGAAGGTCTTTGAGGAAAAGCAGAGATTACAAGTGCATAACCTTCTACATGCTACTCTGTCTGGGGAAGGTAATGATGGATGGAAATGCCCAAGAAGAAAGAAGGCAGTAAAAAGTGTGATAAAATAAAAGAGACAGGCTATAAAAGGTTAACCATGGTGCTATTTACAGGTAAGACAATAAAAAACGTGAAGACTAGGCACATTTAATGGGGGGTCACAGTGAATGAGTTCAGAGCTGGAGAAATCACTGAAGTCTGTTCATATTTTGTATTAGCTCTGCTGGGTCATTAGCTTTTGAATCCAAAAGCTTAGGGGCTGCAATGCCATTCAAGTCCCAATACCCCTGAGCTCATAAAACATACGAAGTCCCAGCTGTGCACAATGCAATACCATTTTTTATAAAGCACTCTTCCGCATTCAAAAAGGCTACCAGTGGTGTTGTACGAAGATTGCGTGACTGCAACCAGGAGAACCTCACATTAGTAGTTGCAGAGAACAAACCTTGACATTGTCCTGCACTCTGGAGCTGTCAACGCCACGACGCAAGGTGAGGACTGCTGCCGAAAGGTTGAGACCACCAGGGGCACCCAGTTTAGAAACAGCTTCCTCAACAGCGGTGATGTTGATAGAAGTCAGGTGATTTTTAACTCCAAACTGGACGCCGCCAAATCTGAAATGACATAATATTTGCAGAACTGAATGCACCTATGCATTGCGATGAAGCTCCTGTTTTCCACAGTCCATGCTTGATAGTAAGTCAAGTTGTTTAGTTGCTTTGTCGTATCTACTGTACTTGACACAAATATTAGCACGGAGTTACTTTCTTCAGCCACTAGGCAAATAAGACATGCAGTAGAGCAACTTCTTAATTTTGAGACGTTTGAATTTTCAAATGCCAATAGTGCAACTCAGCATAACAAAAATGAATGGAGACAACAGTGCAAAGAAGACAACTGCAGCAAGAATGCTTATCTATGACCCTCAGTTTACCTTCAATGGCCAAATCTACTACAGAGATGTGCATTTAGGTGGCTTCGCTGCACAGACATCCAATGGACATGCAGAGTGCCCTGCACGATTGTGCATCAGACTATGTTAAAGAGCCCATAATATGGCCACACTAAAGATGGTTTGCATTGTGTTCATCACACAAATTTACCAAGAGACAAGCAAATAGTGGACAAAAATACAGACAGCAGCACAGGTGCTGCCATCTAGTGATGCTGTGTTCAAACCAAACTATGCTGGAACATTTTTCAGCTGTGCCACACTTTCTGACTTTAAATGTTTTGTAAGACAAAATTTCTTTTTCCTCAATAACCGTCACGCCAACTTATAGTTAAGTGCACACAATCAAGAAATGCAATAAGCCCATATGGTTTGGTTGAGAACAGCATCACCAGATGTAACTAGCTCCTGTGCTGTCATTCGGTATTTCATCCTAGTAATTGCTAGAGTAATAACACTAATAAATATATGTACTGGCTAAATCTTTGACTATATGTACGATAGCATTACATTCATGCAAATACAGCACTAGTAAAGACTTATGCGTTACCATCACAAAAGCATACCTTGTCTTATGGTAGGGATTCCAGGTTTTAACAATCCAGTCTGAGACGTCACGGCCGGTCACATTAAGCAGAACATCGGTAGTGGCAGTGCGGACAGCAGGCGGTGTGGGGCCACCTGCGTTGAGCATGCACTGCTGTGCCCCGCTTGCACAAGTGCAAGTACCACCACCCTCGAAGGATTCATAGCCGTAAGGTGCACCAGGCACGGAGACACTTGCATTCGCCATGTCAGCACAACCCAGGCCACTGCGTGAAAAACGTGCAACAGAATGGGCAATAATAAACACTGATGTCATTTTATCTGCTAGCGCTATTTTGCAGTAAAGCTGCGTCACCATTAAAAGAATGTGCAAATGGGCTGGAGTGGTTTATGAACATACTCCTAGCGACATAGGAAGATAACCTAATGTTGGTCCACTGCTGAACCAGATTGGCCCTATATCAGACAATCATGGCTGGACATTGGCAATTACAGGGTTATTTGGGACTTTATAGATCATTACATAGAAGTTTCCTGTGAACATCAACACATATAATGCATATTTTGCATTTTAACAATGTGCAAATGCAATGTTACAATTTATCAATACGGCCTGTTCATTCGTTTAGAGAAATTACCAGAAATGTACACTATGGTCCACTGTTAAAGAGGACACCTAAATGGTAATAAAGTAAACAAAAGAGCTATTCCCTGTAGTGCTAATATGCATTTCTTAGTATTCCACCAACTCGCCCAGCAACACATTTTACTGAAAATAACACTTGTTCAAGTCTATCACAAAAAAGTGAAGTATTAGAAGCAACCTGTGAAGTGTCAGGCACGTAGCTATGCATACAAGTATAACCTACATGCCTTCACTTATATCTCAGCTGAAATCAATGACTAAGTTTGAACTGAGCGTACCCTTTAAGAGTGGAACATACTGTAGAACCTCCTTCTGTAAAGGAAGCACCACAGCAATATCAATATGGTAGAGTCCCATTCATTTGACCCTGATGGAACCAAAGAAATTTATTTAATTATCCGGCGGGTCAAATTAAACAAGACGCAGAAAAAGTGCCCGGACACACTGCCGATTCCCTTGACAGCATTTCCCCCCAACCTAACATGCCCCCTAATCAAATGGGCACCCATTTTCATTGTGTCCAAAGTAGAAAATAAATGTAGAAATGACATTAAAGCTCCTATACAAAGCAGAAATCTAATGTGCGCCCAATTTTTAGCAAGAAAAAGGGACAAGAGTCTAATAGATGTTGAACAATAGCACCCAGCGTCTTAACCTAAACTTCACCGCAGTACACATGTGTTACACAGTAAAGCATACAAATGCCACAAGGGCAGTTTTGGTTTTGTATCTGATTGCACCAGTAGGCAATTTCTAGCCCAATGTACTTGAAAAAAAGAAAGGCGTGCATTAGAATCGTGTAAATAGGGTAAGCAGACACATGAGCTACGGTTATTGCTTTAAAATCTTCCTAGGGCAGGCCGAAGATAGGCGTTTTCGACAAGAGATGACATGCATTAAACACACTCAATTGATGTACCCCAAGCTCTGCTGATACAGACGGCGCCACTAAAGGGGTCACTATTGGGATCACCATAGGGGTTGGGCACATGTGCGTCGACTGGTAAAGTTCGAATTATCCAGCAAAGGTCAATATTAGGATCAAAATAGCGAAAGTTAGGGTCCATAGAAATGCATGGGCGCTGACCGGGACCTTGGGTCGGTATCGAACTAACAAAGAATTCAAATTAACAAGAATCGAATCAACGAAAGCCTACTGTACTACATACCGCCACACCAATACTACATACAGCAATACCAACCTCAGGGGTTCCCCTTTAACACAGCGTGCCCCGAGGCCAGTTCTAGACAGGAGGGCATCTGTGTACTTTTTTGCCAATGGGCTGGATGTGTCTTCAGAGCTGGAAGGAACAAACATCCATATGTTAAGTGTGCCTCTTCATCACAGTGTGTGCCTTGGTATGTAGACTGTATTTGAACTAAAGCAAATCCCAATATCAGACACTACCCAATTTTAGCATTCTCGTCATAATTTTGACAAAGTGAAGGAGACCACCATAGAATCGTATGTTTATGCTAGAGAGCTTAGAACATTACTGTCACAGTTCATAACGTACACTCAGAAATACATTTCACTGTATCAATGAAAAAAAAAAAGACTTACTTTTTTATTTACTGATTTACGTATAATTTGTGGGCTTTACTGTTTAAAAGTAATACTGAAGCTATGAGAGACATTGTGGTGGAGGGTTCCAGATTGATTTTGACCACAGCATGTTTTTTAACGACCACTTAAGCATACAAGCACTCTAGCATTTTGCCTCCATCCTAGTGCTGCAGCGGTGGCCAGGAGTCAAAACTGCGACCTCGTGCTCTGTAACACAATGCCATAGCCAATGAACCACCACGGTGAATATACTTCCAAAACCGAAGGGCCAAATTGTGATGCTCATTACTCAAGCTCGTTCTTCACGTTTAGTTATTCATTCCGTGTCACTTTTCAAATGTGATATGACAATGATCGTTAACAAGGAGCTACCACAATAGTCTACAGTGACAACACATGCCACAAGTATAGCTTGCACAACACAGCTGTGTATACAGTCATTATAGCAGTAAAAAGTTCAGTACCAAAGCTGGTTAGGCTGCTAAGTGCATGGCAATAGTTTTCGGGCCCTGGCAAGTGCAAACAAATGTGCTCCAGCCTCACCCATAAAAGACGTAGTTTGGCGGGCCATAAACCCAAGGTGTCAGCTCTAGAGGCGGTTCTTCGGACATCGGTGGGATCAGTAACGTGAACAGCAGGGCCAGCAACACAAACAGAGCAGGAAGGATTATCTAGAACAGTGACCAAGGCAACAACAGGGGGTGAATTGGTTTTCAAGACGAGAGCACAGGAGGACATACGAAATTGCTCCAGGCATCTTTGAAAAAGCATGCGGATGACCAAGCATACTATGGTATCCACTTCGACTACGATAACTGAGCAAATACTGAGAAGTGTAGAATATACATTGAAAATATGTTGCATGCAGTTTCCACTTTTATTTTGGACTGCCTCACAAGCCCTCTTGTTTGCCATCAGTTTATGCTTGCTGTCACATTTTGGGATGCAACATGTTAAGAAAACGAGTAAGGCAAGTATAGATTGCTCTTCTTTTTATACCAGGGGCCAATTCTAAATTAAATTTTACATGCAGATAACAGTTCTTTTGGTGGCATATCTTGTTTAATGCCATGTTTTTATGCAGTACCTGTTTTGGTTGGAATAAATCATAACTGCAGTGCTTACATCAATATTCTGTGCTCTACTTCCCGGCTCCTCACTTATGACTTCTGTTGCACGAGTTTGACAGTAAATATATGTTACAGGTTGATCGCATGTTTTTTTAGTTTTCAATGCAAGTCTGACCAATATTCCCAGCTTTGAGATTGGCCAAATGCGCAGCTTATGAAGGAAGTGTACAGGACGGAAAGACGTTGAATTACAGGCCTTTTGCTGCGTTGAAGTTCTTTAGTGAGTTTTTCATGCTTCAAGCAGTCAATACAAGCATTATTGAAAAAAATAATATTTCGACACTGATACAGAGGAAGCTGGTAAAGGAATGGCAGTTTCATATTGCAGCACACTGGAGCTCTGCACCTTTATAGATTCCCACATTTGATAGCATTAATTGAACACATTTTCAGTTTATCTAGTGTACAAGACTACACAAGACTGCACAGAAAGGGAGGTGTAACAGCAATTCACCATATGACTCTATGGGCTCCGAGACATACACAGATCTGTGAAATTCTTTTAACAACACTACTTTTAGTATCACTACTACTGCAACAGAAAGAAGTGTTTTTAGTGCCCAATGAGCATTTGTTAGTGACCATTTTTCACTGAGTTATCACAGTAATCAAATTTTTCAGCACAAGATTTGCTTACTGTACCTTAAATTTCTTGAACGTTGTCGATTCTACAGCAAAAGAGGCATGACTGATCAGGGTGCATGTGAATCACAAATGGTGTTGTACAGACTACATGAACGATGACTGTGCTCGCCACCTTCGCTGTGGTTTTAGTGTTGCTTTTCTGGGCACAAGTTGGCCCAATAATGAGCTAGATTCTCAACTCAAGCTTATTTATGGCAGTATTTGCTTCTTCACCATTGCCCCCCACCGCCAACCTACAATGTGATAATATAAACCATAAGCATTTTGTTTGAAGTGCCAAACCAATGGCACTGGTTCTAAGATGCCGCTCAAAAAACTTCCACACCTCACAGAAGAGTCCCTTGTAGTTCCGGGTGTTGCGCATGAAGCGACGACGGTACATGGCCGCAAGTTGACGTCGATGAAGCAGTGGTCCCACGGCTACTTTCTTGACGACAGGTGGTGCGGGGAGGTCGCTGTCACCATTGGCATTATCTGTCAACACACAAGGGCAGAGGAGCATTTATTCCATGTGATTGTGGTCAAAGTTGTTGCTGTTGTTTTTTGGCTAGCTAGCCTGACTTAATCATTAAAGTAACTTGTTATTGCAAGGATACATCGTGTTATCTTCCTTTCTGTGGCCTTCAGTTTACATCTTGTCACCGTCATTATGTGAAAATTGCACTGAAATAAGCAATAAGGAGGTGAAAATCGGTGCTTACAACACAAGTTTCTTGACAATAGAAATTATCATAAGAAAAGCCAGGGCAGACAGAGGCAGTTCTATATTTTGACTATTTGTAGATCACTTCCTTACAGGATCAATACAGACGTGGGATACACTAAAGTACAGCACATGAAGTGCAGCGAGTCAGCTGTGAATCGTAGTTTTCTGTCTTGCCTTGGACTACACATGCTCTCCTGATTAAACTGTGGGCAAGAAACGCTTTTCCAAATTTGCAAGTGCTCTTCTCTGCAATGCACATGTGCTGAACTAATGGTCGCACTTATTCAAGTAAAGAAGCAATGTGAATTGAAAGTACTGGTGCTTGTATGCTGCACAAGGTTTCCACCATGTGAACAACGTTTATATCTTTTGTGTCCTAGTACACACAAACTGTAAACGTAAGTGCTGACTACATAACTAGCAATTCCATCATTAGCTTGGCAAGCTGCCCTGCAGAAAATCTAGTTTTATAGTTACAAAAAGGGCTTTTAAAGCGCAGATCATGAAGTCTCTCCTCTGCCTCAACAAATAATGTACATCCAGTCTTGCTCTGAGAAAGAGAAATGAAATTCTGCTTCCAGCATACCAGGGAACATCTTACGGAATTGTCTAAGTTCAGGATTTGGTCATTTGATGGTTTAAAGGGCCCCTCACCAGGTCTGGCCATTTTGAGCTAACAAGTGCAGATCAAATCACGATAATGATCGTGTCTGCAAAGTATTACATCGCTACACACCATGGAAAGACCTGAAATTTCAAACCGAACGCTGTTTTCCATTCTCTTCACGGCCGTCGCACTCCAAGCCAGAGGATGACATACACATGCTAGTGCGCCTATGTACACATGTATTCAGCTGTGACGTTGCTCGTGGTAACACGTGGCTTCGAGAATTATTCAAGGCAACATCTGTTATTTGTGTAATATCCTGCTTGAATACACAAATTAAAGCTTACAAAAAAAATTTAATTGTGGGGTTTTACGCACCGAAACCAAGATCTGATTATGAGGCATGCAGTAGTGGGGGACTCCGGAAATTTGCACTGCCTGGGTTTCTTTAACGTGCACCTAAACATATGTACATCGGTGTTCTTGCATTTCACCCCCATCGAAACGCAGCGGCTGTGGCCAAGATTCGATTCCGCAACATTGTGCTTAGCAGTCCAACACCATAGCCACTAAGCAACCACGGCGGGTCGAATTAAAGCTTAGAGAAATAATAAAACACACAAACCAAATGCCTGCATCTTTGTTTTACTTTGCGCCGCAGCAAGGGAGATGTACTTCTGTTTCGGCTGCTTGTTCCCGCATTGTGCAGTCGTGTGTGCAGACACCGAAACTATGTCATTATCTACTGTGTTCCAGCATGCGATTATGCTCTGTCAGGTGTCCTTGTGCACAGCGCGCAAAATCGTGTGCTGTGCAATATCACACAATCACAACAGCTCGCGCGCGATGCCGTCAGCAGAAGTGTGCCGCGGCGCAAAAAGGCGAGGAGAAAAAAAATGGAGGCGGGGCCTGTGACGTATGTGTCGCGTGATATTCGAGGCCCAGTATGGAAGAACACAGGGAAGGAATTTCGCTTGTGGAGGTTATATAGACAAGGCAAGTAGAGAGAGTGTCTCGCTTGGCAGTGGAGCTCGCCTTCTGAAATCATGGGTTCGCGGCACTAAAATATTTATATCTCGGCTATTGATGAGCTGATCTGAAAAATTTTTGTGGCAGAACGCTCCCTAGAGGACACGTAACAATTTCCAGCATATAAGCAAAATTTACTATGGGGCCTGGTTGTTTTTTCCACAGCTAGCACCCTTATACTTGGAGTAAGATCGAATCGTTGATGAGGAGAAACTTAAGTTTAAGTCATGCTCAGTAAGCTGACTCTGTGAAAGTTTCATGGAACAACCCATAATTCAGAGTGATCAGTGGAAGCATTCAAAAATGGTATTCTGCAGAAAAGCATGTTAAGCACATTCCTGCATTCTGTAACTACATTTGCCCTCTACTTTTGTGTTACAGCGATAAGGTACATACGATTGAAGGAAACCACGCTCTAGTAGCTTATACCTTACACAGTGGCTTAGTGGCTAAACTGTTCTGCTGCTGATAACCACAATGGTTCTGCTCCAGCAAGGGAATAACGCACAAGTACCAGTGTACTTAGATTTATGCCCATGAGAAATCCAGGTGGCTAAAGTTAATCCAGAGCGTACACTAAGGCATTTCTCAAATGTGATTCCGCAGTATCTGGACATTTACTATCACTAATTCATTCATTCATCAATCTTGAATCGTGGAAAAATGAGCTGGTACCTTTTCACCACACTAAGCGCTAACCTTCACAGTCACTACATCGAACCCACAACTCTGGAAACCACAAGACGCCGCCACACACGCATGCAAAGGTCAAATCACGTGCTGTCTCCTCATGCAAGACAAAATGCAACGGCCGAACCAGACGGGAGTGCAAAAATGGGGAGGGGGGGGGCGGCATAAAGTAACAGAAACAAAACGAAAAGCCAAACTCACTAGGCATCTCCGCTGCCAGGTGCTGCCTTGCAGCTGCGAGGTGGGCACCACATTTGCCAGCGACACATGAAACAAGCGCATAGCAAGCAAGGCACAATAAGCCACAGCAACAACGACACACCAACCAACACCCATTTCAGAGACAGGCCTCACTAGAGCAGACTTGAGCGGCTTTATTCCAAGCATTCTTGAAAACTATCGATGTCTGTATCGTTCTATCAGGCAGGTGCGAGCGTGAACCACGTCTTTATGACAGTAGGAAAGCATTGACCTCCTTTCCTGCAACGAACAGCGTCAACAAAAACAGATTCGCACAAGTGACCAACACCTGCAGCAGTGAAATTGTGATAAGCAGTGCTGCTATGCAGAAATAGGGTAGTGAGGGTGCTAGCTCTTTCATGGTTGCAGTGCGAGGAAAGTCATCAGTTATCTACAACAGTGTTTGAAGGATCATGAGTTGATATTGTATCACAATCTTTCCATCTAGCCTTGTGTGCTGGCTAGTCATTTACTGCTCTTCCATGATGCAACTTCTACTGAATTACACTCAAGTGTGAGCAACAAGAATGGCCCGGCACTCCTGCTTGTAGCTTGCCGTGAGCAGCAGTGCCACATATCACAATTTCACTGTTTCGATTGCCGCCCACTTGTGCTAATCAGTTTCTGCTGCCACTGTACATCACAGCTATCTATATATCTGCATGATGTTTAGCAGGGTCGTAGTCTTGACAAAAACATATTTTTAAATGTACAGCATGAAGGACACACAAAAATGCAAGAAGATCCAAATGACATTGCTGCTATCTGTGTCTTCTGCCTTTATGCACGTGCGTGCTGTACATTTACAAGTATCAATCCCTACCAACCAGATCAACTGTCAGTTTTTGAAGCCCGAGCAGTAATCTGCTTACTGCATTTAACAAGTCTAAAGAGAAATTCAAGCTAAGTTGGCGGCGGTCAATGTATGGTGGCGGTGTATGGTGACCGTCACCATACAGCACCAACAGTTCGGCATGAATCTCTTTGGACTTGTGTCTCTCGGAACGCAGAAAGCAGATCACTGACAGTTTTTACATTTTGCTAAAGCTAGAGGGATATGCGGTAATTTTGATGCCTATCGTGTATGAATGCTCCAAATTTATGGTACCAATAGTACGAACTTTATGAACGCCCCTTGTAATCAAACTTGGTGATTAATTAATTGCTGCATTCCATTTACTTTCTCACTGGCACATTTCTTTGTCCGAAACTAAAGAAATCTACCAGATTTTTTGCAAGTAGCGGTAGCTCACGCAAGCGCCCACTGAGACGATGTGCTCATGATTTATTCACTTGACATAATGCCAAGCTCTCAATCAAGAGCCTGTTGACAGTTTCTGCTAGAAAACCCATACAATTTTTTTTTTACTTCAAATTCATTATTTGATGTCTTTTGCTGCACCTGGAGACACTGTAACAAGGGAGCTCTCTGACTGTCTCCATAACAGCACATTATATCAAAGCGTGGAATTGTTAAGCAAGAAGTATGTTCAAGTGAGGCCTGCTTGGTTGAATCTTCATGACACACCACCCTCCAGGCAAGACAAGGATAAACAACAGTAAACAACAGTAAACAAGAAAAAAAACCCACCAAAACAAACCAAGCAACAAGACCTCTACAGCTACAAACAAGCACACGAAACAATGCAAAACCCTTCATGCTATATTTAATGCCTTCATGTCCAAAATGTGCAAACTATTAATTAACATAAATAAGATATAGTTTGCACAAAGTTTTTGCCAACCTGGAATAACTGTGGCCTTTCATTTTAGATAGTAAAGCTAAACAGAGTGTTTAAGAAAACTTGCAATAAGTACTATTCTTTGCAAAACAAAGATAACAAGCTAGCGCTGCATTAAAAGCCAACTGCCAGAACCTATTTAATCTTAAAAACTAGCTGAACTCACTAAATGTTTCTTTTACACTGCCTATTCTGAATATGAAACTACATCTCACATTTAAACAGTCATCAAATCACAGGATAATCATGATCCACAGCTGTCATCATTTAAAGACCTGCAAGCACAGTCACTGTACTTAACACTGGAACACTAAACACAAAAACTGCACAAAAGCTAAACATTACTACAATAAGCACAAAAACAAGGCATGCAGAACGTACCTGCATCTTCAGGATCTGGTCTGATGGTCTTTGCTGAAGTTCTCAGGGACAAACACCACAGACATAAGGCGTCCAAGGTCTTCTGGAGTCTGGTCTTTGGCGGTCCATCCACAGACTCAGGCCCAGGGTTGTAAAGATCACCTGATATGAAGTTACTACTGCGGTTAACTGCATGAAGGGCTCACAGCAAGCATCAATTTTTCAGTTTGAATGGCATTAAATGATAACAGTCATAGTCAGGTAACACACAGTTATGGTGAATGTCATTTGATGTCATTTGTAGAGTAAGCCAAGGAAGCGATGGGAAGGGCGCAGACACTCTGTCAAGCCTCTTACATTGATTTTTGCCAGCGTCCCCAACATCAAGATAAGAATAATGCTTTCTCTTATCGTAAGTAAGGCTAACCTCTACTGGGATAAGAGGATGATGGAAAGACGAAGTGATGGAAACAGGAAAGAAAAAAAAATATCTGTGAAAACAAAAATGTCAGAAGGCGCGTGGCGACTAGCAGAGCCTCTCACACAATCTAGATGCTCCCAAAAACTGTAACAGTGGTTTTTAGGGTTCTCCAAGCAGAGACTGGTCAAGATGGGCTGCCAGGTAATTATCCCATAACAAGAGAGTGCAATCCAGTCCACTTAATTGGCCAGCGAGAATGTATTATCTGTGAAGCATTCAATGCAACAAAACTAATCCCAGATATCCCAGATAAAGACAACTTCTAAAGCACTGACAGACTGCACCATAATCTGAACTAATGCCATAGGTTGCCTGTTGTCATGAAACAGGAGCAGCAGATAGTCCTAGGCAAAACAGTGCCTGAAGTGAAAAAGCACATACCTTCATTGTTTGCTTGGCTTCTGATGTTGGGACCACCTTGTGTCACCCGTAGGAAAACCTTTATTTCAGATTTGAAAATTTGAGAAGAAAATTTGAGTAATGCAGGCATCACAAACGGTCTGCACACATAAATTATTCTTCTATTCAAATGCACCCACGTGCACATTCTATGAGGACTTTTTCTTGCACAGTGTAGTCACATGCGACAGCTTAGAGAAAATAAAAAGTGTTCATGCAGAGGGAACTTCACATGAGCCACAAGTTATATTCAGGTTGCTTACGCATTTCACATTCGTGGATGCACAAGAGTTTTTACTTCTAAACTATGCATTAAACCCATCCATCACTTAATGCAGTGTGACCCTCATCTGAATTTTATGCTCTATGTAACTGCATCATATCATTGCTATAAATTCTGTATAGTGTCTTGAAGTTCTGAAACTAAGGAAAGCCGTAACTGGCATAATATGACTAATGAAGTCTGCTCCCTTTAAAAGGAACATAAGAATGCCTAGGAAGTCTGTCAATCTTATCAAAATTTCAGATTTAGCAGAAGCGCACAGAATCTAGGGACAACAATAACATTTCCAGATTGTTTAGAGTTTCTGTTCAAGGAAGTCTGATGTAAATCAAATATAACCTCCACTCTTCGCGTGTTTCTTTCTGTGGCTCCTTGTCAAAAGGATGCATTTTACCACAAGAAAAATACGAATGTAAAGGCATAGAAGTTGTTAGATCCAGTAAATTGGAAAGGCACGCATTTCTCTAAAATGTCAAAGCGAAAAAGAAAACAATAAAGCTGGCACCACAGCTCCATTCTGCAGGCAAAGAAAAGGACATCTCACCTCCTCAAGCGTGGTGTCAGAGATTCCATAACTGGTAATGCCAAGTTCTGTCAAGTTGGCATCAAGGTCCTTGCACAGGAACACGAAGGATGAGTATGTTTCTGGACTTGCTGGAAGTCGGTACGACAAATCAGCGCCCATGTCTGTGGCAAGCTCTGCCTTGGGGATGTGTCTCCGGATTAGTTTGTCCAGTGTCTCGGCTGCGACAGTCCAGAAAGCGAGAGAGAGAGAGGAGGATAAGAAAAAAACACAATTTGACTTTGCTTAACCAGACATGAGAAGTAAACCGTCTAACAATCTACTTGTCAGTACCATGTGTAAGTCCTACACATTAACGTACAAATCTGTGCTAGTTGTCTGTGCATCATATTTACCAGAAACAGCACCAACGATCATGCTGAGTGAAGAGCGTACAAAAACACTGAGTGCTGACTTCTGTTTATTTAAATGAGCATTTTTTCAATAATTGCAATTGGAAGTTTATGGTTAGTCAGTGGTTCGAATAAACATAGTTGGTATTCAAATGTTTAGTGTGAACTTCAAGTAAACATAGGTAGTTGAAAGTCAGTACGCAGTGTGCATATATGCTCTTGGTTGTCACATCCTATGCACTGTTTCCTGTAAATATGATCCTACTCATTATGATGTGTTGTACTGATTACAGTAAAAATGAGCTCAGCTCACCTTGGTTTAACCTCCCAAGCTCCCAAGTTTCTTTCGGGATTAAAAGGAAAAAAGAACTCAAAACTTCTCTTCTCTAATTCTAAATTTTTGTTTCAATATCGTCCCAACTAGGTGTGCACTGCGTCTGTGGTTCCCTAGTTGTGCTCAGACTCCCAAGAAAGAAAAAGCTGTTCTGAATAGGCTCTCTAGGAATACACATGCAAACTTCATATAAAGATATCCTCGACAAGACATGGTGACACAAACGGGAACCACGATGCACACTTTTCTTTATGAGCAAACAATCTGAAAATGAGGGACGCAGCGTCACAGAGTTCTTTCCTCTGTTCTTATCGTGCGTAGACCATTGTGTTCCACAATACGACACCAGAATACTTCCAGCTAATTACAAAGTGGCAAAGGCCAAGGCCTCTGTTTAAGTTTTTTGTATAAGAAACTAAAAAAAACTAGTTACGGCAAATGGCAAAATTTGGTTCAAATGTTTCATAGGTAGCAAGCCCACTCATCCCTAAACCAATGACTTTACTTCTTGATAACAACAAAAAGCTGGCACAATAGCCCAGTTGCAATCATTACAATCTGAAAATTTTCAACTTCACAAGCTTCACAGTTCAACAAGCTTATTATACCTGGCCATCTGATAATTTTTTTTTTTTAATATTTAGAAAAGAATCGTCTCCACTTTGCTATCCCCTGAGTTTGACTGATGTCAACTATGTCACTGTTCTCAAAAGCACCAAAAAAAGGCTGAGCAAAATTAAAAACCAAGGGAGTTCATGCTGGACTCATCGTGGGAGTTACCAGATGATGGTGATATAAGCGATGATGGGGTGACGTTTTGTGATGAATCACTGTTCGCTCCATCAGTCTGGTTCTGTACCTGAAACAAAACCAGGCAAAACAACATGAGTGCAATAAATTGAACAGCCAAACAGCATGTAAATAGCAGGGGTACTTTATACGTAGTATATATGTGAGCATCTCAAAAGTGACAGATTTTAAATGTGTAGCAATGTTAACAAAATCATAATTTAAGCAAATAAATACGCACATAAAGAGAACTACAGGCAATTATTTATTCATGAAATGCAGTTCAAATAAATTTAGTGGAATCATTCAATTTTGCAGAATTACTGACCAACAGCCAGCAAAAGCTGTCCCACTATTCCACAAAAGGAAATAATTTCGCTTTGATGCATCAAGCCATGTGTCCACGACTTCCTTGACGCAACCTGCACTGCTCATGTTAATTTTTCTCCACCACCCCTGCCAAACGTACAGCATAAAATTCCTTGATTAAATATTTCCAACTTTGCAAAGGAATTTGCAATGCCCCTATCAGCTTGCAGAGGGTCTCAACTATGCCTGTGCAATGTTTCGGGAGAAGATCTTGGTTGCCCCTGCCTGTAACAATAGCTCTTTAACAAACTACACTCTTTTGCAAGGTGCTCTAGCGAGCCCCACAGTGCTCTGCTAATTTGTTCATTTCTTGTACATTTCCCAACTGGCCTATAGACTTGGAAAATTCCTCCCCTCCCCCCCCCCCCCCCATGATAAGTGACCTTTCCTATAATCCTGCAAAACTTCATTCTAATCTGAAATTTAGTTATAATGTTGCCATTATTTTAATCGTTCCGTGATCTCTGCAGTGTACATCAGTGTCTACGTCAGTGCCCAGAGCTGTGTCAATGTGCAGTTTGAAGCCGGGCTTGCTAAACACTGTGCTTTCATGCAACATTCACACTCAGTTATTTGTGCTGGTGTTTGCTGGCCACAAAGACTCTGAATCGTGTTACTAAAATGCAGGCGTTCAAATGCAGAGAACACAAGTGGAAACGAAAAGGACACCGGGAATGCCGTTTGTTCCCACTTGTGCTTGTGTTTGCCCACCTGGCTTTCATCAACATCAATCCCTGCCAACTTGCTCAGCTTTCAGTTGTTCTAAGATTCTGAGAATGATGGGATCTGTGCATGTAATTTGAGAGCGACAAGGGGGCAATAGTGTAGCAGACGAGAACAATGTTGAGTGCAGCAGGAAAAGAAAAAAAAAGTTGTTTTTCACGACGAGACAGCAGGGTTTGTTTATGAGAACCTGCTGCTGTCATAATAGAAGAGTTCGAAGCTGGAAAATCACTGAAGTCTGCCGATTCAAAAATATATTTTATTGATGCAGGCTGAAAGTGAACAAGACAGTGTAAAGCTTGCTTACCGCATCCTTGGAAGCGGGCACCGTGGGAGATGGCCTGCTCTTGAGTGACTTGGCTCGTTGCGATGGGCGCACAAGGGTCAGGTAGTAGCCACTACCGAATCGAGTCTTTAGAAACAATGACGACCCGCAGCAACGTAGGCGACCCTCGTTGATGACTGCGATCCGGTCACCCAGCAGGTCAGCTTCGTCCATGTGATGCGTTGTCATGATGACTGTGCGACCTGAAAGTGTGCAAACCTCCAAATGTAGCCTTTGACTAAAGTTATTTGACTATAGTAATTGACTATAGTCTTTAATAGCTACATTGTTTGTTTGAACTTTGTGAGCTTGTTCTCATAAGGACTCTGGCTGAGGAATGAAAATCAGTTGTTGAACAGTTACTGCACAAGTAAGTTTTGCTTTTAGGATACACATTTTATGACTGTAAACAATTCCAACAAGGCAAATGTGAGAAGCTAGATGCAAGATATGCCTGATGCTGTGACTGCCTTTTGGGCTTTTCACTACACTATTTTCTACGCTACAGCTATGGAGTAACCTGGCAAGTTGAAGCTTTCTTTAACACTTTCCAGAGAGAGGGTCAGAGAAGGATAGACTTATGCAGTAACAATATATCAGACGCAGAGCAATATGGTAGCATGCATGATTGGTTGAACTGCTTATAGGTTATTCTTATAGGCAAATGCAGCTAGTGCAAAATATAGACACAGATGAATATTCTATGTGTACAACCTATATGATGAGGAATGACCATGATACTCTTGCCAACAATAATATTATCAGAAACTCACAGTCAACAGTTGGACAGGGTTCAATGTCGCACAGGTGCATCTTTAGTAGATATTTCTTGATCTTATGACCAAACAAAGAACGCCTTTTGAGCACAAAAGGCTGCAGTGTGCAATTTTAGGACTTGGCATTACTCAAGTCAAGAAACAAATATCCGTCATGTCGTAACTTTAAACAACCAGTACCTTTTTTCTATCTAGTTTTCTATGGAAACCAAAGATACTATAGCAGGCTGCAATGAAGCTCGAAAGGATAGAATAAAGTGCCAACTTTTACTTCATCAGTTGTTATTGATTCATCAGTATTGATGTGTAACTAGCTCCTGCATACATTTATTAGGTGTAACAAATTTGAATATTAGCTGCTCACATCAATGAACACACATCGATAAGTATGCATGTTATGATTGAAACAAACCATTTAATTTCAACTTGCAAGTGTGCTCTACTAACATGCAATACATGTTGAACAGTCCAGCTTAGTTATACCCCGCACCCCTCTTTTGTTGTAATATATAAAAACATTTTAGAGTATGCAGAGCACTGGAATATGTTTCAACAATGTTTAAAGAATTCAAGGTGTCCTACCTTGCTTGTACTTTAGCATGAGGTCCCAGATCGCTCGCCGTGCATAAGGATCCACGCCGGCTGTCGGCTCATCCAGTATTACCGTGCGGCTGCCCCCAACAAATGCAATGGCTACAGAGAGCTTGCGCTGCATACCACCTAAACATTTTCGTAAAGTAAGGAAACAAAGAAGAAAAAAACCATTAGGCTTCAATGACTCCTTTGGCGCTGACCTCATTTACTGCAACAGCTGCATGTAGTAAACGCTGTAGTAAACGCTCTCATAGTAAACGCTGCCATCTTGTGAAGGACAACTTCTTTGTGGAATGCACAACATAGCCTTTATCCAGTACCGTATTGCCTGCTGTCACCACTGAAATACATACATGCACAGATGCCCCTATTTCCAGAGTCTGCGCAACACACAAAACTCCGCAACGAATGGCTAAGCATGACTGTCACATGACAGCTTAGTAATACCAGTTGGCATGTTTGGCTTCCAAGTGCATGTCGCCACAGTGGCGCAAGTTCAATCCCCACAGGTAGTAGGCAAAGTTTTTCTTCACCGTATGGTGACAGTAAAGCTGCGACTCATAAGATGCTTGTTCATTTGCTTGTTTGTTTGTTAATTCGAGTTTAATGGTGCAAGCTCAACTAAGGCTATGCTGTGCAAACCACAGGATGGTAAAGATCAATGAGAAATCAAAGAAACCATAATTTTGTTACTCTAAAATTTCTTTTTAAGTGCCAGTGTTGTCTAAAAACTTGAGAACATCTGTAAGGGCACATGCGAAACATCTCCTAAAGATAAAGTGGAGGATAAAGACGTGCAATCAGTATAATTCACGAAACTATTTTTATCTTCTTGTTTCAACAGCACGGCATGTAATTAAAATGTGTGTTCTTGGGATTCATTGCATATAGGTGGTCACTCGTTTCCCAATAAATAGTTATACATTATATGGGTGTGTCCTATATGTAGAGAGCAAATAACCACTTCAATAAGACGCTCTTGGTGACGGCAAGTTTTCCATTCAACAAAGAGACATTTGAATGAGTTGTCTCAATGACGATGGCGTAATGAAAAGGATGGACACCACAATCACTGTTTAGAGCTTTTAACTGCTGTCTCAATAAGCTATGAGAAACTATAAATTATATTCCTTGACTGGCGACATGATATTTCATTTAGTTGGTTGCAAGTGGCTCACCTGAGAGGTTACATGAGTATTCATCCCTCTTGTGGACCAGGGTTAATTCGCGCACAAACGAGTCAACTTCAGATTCAACTGCATCCGCAGTAAGGCCTTTGAGTCGAGAATAGAACCAGAGGTGCTCAGCAACTGTCAAGCTGTGATAAAGAGAAACATAACAATCGTTGTTGTTGCTGTCTGCATGATAAATTAGCGACTCTGCATTTGTTCTTAACGAAACCTTCAAACAAAAATGCAAGCAATGGAATAGCTTTACTTCAAGCACTGCAGCTTCATTTTGATATAAGAAATCTATTAACTCAAACGAAGCTTTAAACAAACGCTACAGTACAGGGCAGAGAGCTATATCTAGGAACAAGAATGCTGTGAATTACTGTTCTGAGCAAACGGGACACGAACAATCTTTTAAGTAAAGTGAGAGGTGAAATCACGGCACTCTTCAATGTCACACCACATGACAAAATATGTGGTGTCACGTGACCTCCACAGTGTTTGGCAAGGACAAAAGACAACAAAAAGCAGTTACCTTATATGTAAAGCAATATGTGCATTTTAAGAAAAGTGTTTTCAGATATTTGCAAATGCAGATATGAAGGAAATTATTTTGTTGTTCAAAGTGTTGTTCCTTTCCCATTTTGCAGTGCCTCAATTATGAAAATGACAGGCAAAAAAAACATGGAATTACTTGTCAAAAAGGACATTGTATTGGGGACAGGTGCCAAGGCTTCGACGGATGATGTCCATCTCAGTTCTGATGTCCTTTCCATAGATCTGAGCCGTGCCCTGTGTCGGAGGGTACAGGCCTGTTAGGATAGAGCTGAAAAGGAGCGAGAAAAAAATTAGGAACACTAATTCAAGCTGTAACAATCATATTAGCCTAGGCAGCTTAAGGTGAACTATTGTTAATTAATCTTTCAGTTACGCATGCTCCTGCTTCAAGTGCACTTCTGAAACATCGGCATTCAGAGTGCAGACTATACTCCGATTTTTTTTGTGCCATCTGCATGTCATGCGACAGTGCAGTGGCTAGTTGCACTGTGTAAAAAACTAACGCAAAGCACACTTAGGCATTGCTCTTGTGAATTGCATTGCTTGAAAATGCAAGAGTGTAAAGTTTATTGTTCTGAACCAGGGCATGTCTGCGTGTGTGCCCAGAATTAAGAACAATGTGTCACTACGCATGCGATGCAATGCACTCACTGTATCTGGTTTGTTGGTGTTCTACACCAACCCTTCAGGTATTTCGGGGTCTTGTTGCCCAGTTACTGATTTTCAACCATAGATGTTTACTGCCTCTCAATAATAGTTAATGCATGTAGTATAGTAAGCCAATGAGCTCAACTGTCGGCTATCACACCATCAATTCCACCACATACCAGAAAGAAGGCACAAAACATTTAGTGGCACAGTTTACAAAAGGAAAGCAAATGACAAGACTCCAAAGTGAGTGATGATCGGTGCACTCACATAGTGGTCGTCTTGCCAGCCCCGTTGTGGCCAAGGAATGAAGTGATCTGACCCTCGTAGAAGTTGAGGCTGAGCTCATTAACAGCCGCCCGATCTGCACCGGCGTACACCTTGGTCAACTTGCGGATAAGCACTCCAAGTGGCAGGTTACGTGGCTCTTCCTCCATGTCTTCTGTCTTCACTGATGTCGCATGCAATTGATGAAAGGAGGAAAGGCCCATTTATTTATCCATCCATCCATTTCTAGAGCAAAAAATGTTTTTTTTTCTTTCTTTTTTTCAACACTTCTTCAAAAACAGCCTTTGAAATTTACCTGGTTCAGACCACTACAGTCAAATTATCTGTCCAGGTGGATATCATTCGCAAGAAATTAATTCACTAGTTAAATAAGCTACACTGATCAAATTTTTAGCCATAAACTTTTTGGAACACATTTATAACAGAAAGTTGGAGGGAATCATTATAAAAGTCTAGTTTCATGTTTCTACATAAAATGGCCATGTAGATCAAGATACCTGCCATCAAATTGTTCGTTCAGTTTACCTGATTACGGACGTGGAATTGCGAAGCACGGCTTCTGGTATAAGCCCTCTGTGATGTAGTTGGCAAGCTTAAAATGACGCTTTGCCATAGCGCGTGATAAAGCGGTTCCATTTCACCCCTGATGCTGAAGTGACTAGGTGTTGGATTAGGAGCTGCCCAAAGTGCCAACCAACATCAAGTCGTGGGAAGAGGGAAATGCGACACCAGCTTCATTTTATGGCACCCTTTTAGGTCACCGAGGGGTTGGACAGCGAGCCCCACTTTGCGGTGTTGCGATAAATTGAAAGAATAATTTGTCACCTGTTATTTTGGCCTACATGGCCATCTTTAAATGTGGTAAAACAGAATTAGACTTTTATGACGATTCCTTCCAACTTTTCCCTATAAACATACACTATATAAAGTTTATAACAAACAATTATTTATTGCAATTAGTACGATTAGTGAAAGGATTGCTTTATGTTTATTTATTTATACTTTTGCAAATCATGTCTGCCTGGGCAGATAATTCATCTGTATTGATGTGATTAGTGTAAAGTTCATTAGCTTCTTTTAAAAGAAGTGCTTGGAGTAAAAGAAGAAACACTGTATAATGCCTACATGCCCTGGACACAAGTAGGTTATTATTGTTTTTCACAATGCCAAGCACCAGACATAACTTTCAGGAGGCTGGATAAGTGCTTTTCAAAACACAAGATAGTTTATGTTCAAATAGTTTTATGTTCCTGTAGTGAGTTTTTGCGTGGAGTCCACAATCTGTAAACTTAACAAAACTCGCTCAACAATTGAAAATTCTTGATCTTTTCAGCAGCTGTATGCTTTCTATGATTCTGAAGATGTAAGAAATGTGGTGAAAGTAAGTCTGCAACCAACGACATAAAGTGACATCTCAAAGGGTTAATGACAGGAGCAACAAAGTTGACTGAATTACTGACGCGACGAGTTAAACAAGATGCAGAAAAAATGTGAAAATGCACCGCTGATTCATTTCGCATTATTTGCTTGATTCTAACACACCCACAAATTCCATGTGTCCAAAGTATAAATTAATATAGAAATGGCACTGAAGATCCTAAACAAAGTGTAAACCTAATGCGTACCCGATTTTTCTTTTCTTTTTAGCCTTCCCCCCCCCCAAAAAAAATGGGCAATACGTTGTGCAATAGTGGCCGGTTTCCTAAAGTCATGCTGCGTGGCGATACCTAGCCCTGCGGGAAGGGCACCCTAGTGAGCACACATGACATCTCAGACTTTGCAAAGTGCTTCTCTCTGCAAGAATGAAGCGTGCTCAGACACCTGAAGGTGACCTCAGAAATGCAAAAAACGATGTCCGGCCTGCCCTAAAGAGACTAGCCGCGCAGTTGTTTTCTAAAGTCAGCATCGCCGCACGGTTATTTGAAGTTAGCTTCTCTTCCAAACAGTTGTGTTATGCGGCGAAGCATACAAACGCCGCGAACGCAGTTTTTGGTTATATTTTCTTGAGATAAACAAATGGCGAGCCTTAGAATCGTATATATATCGTAATCAAACACTGTGAGCTACCGTGATTGCTTGAAAATCTTTGCAGGGCAGGCCGAAAACAGTCATTCCGACGAGAGATTTTTGATGTGTGTTCAATGCATTTACTGTGCCCTAAGCTCTGCCAAGACAGATGCTGCCACTAAAGGGGTTGCTAATGGGGTCACCATAGGGGCCAGGCATGGGCGTACTGACTGGCCAAGTTCGAATTATCTGGCGAAGGCCAATTTTAGGAATGAAATAACAAAAGTTTTGGTCCGTATAAATGCATTGCTTTATATTGGTACCTTTGATCGGGATCGAATTAACCGGAAAATCGAACTGAAGTCAAATTAATGGTAGTCTACTGTATTATATTTCAAAGGAGCCAAAGGTTGAACTTAGCAAGCTTAAAGATCTTATACAGTGCTGCAATGGCTCAAATACTTAGAAATATATACTTTGAAATCCATGATGTCCCTCTGAAATACTGACGGTAAGGTCCTAGCACGAAACTTTAAAAACGGAAGCCTGGTCTTCATTCTCTCTTCTAGTAATCAACTTTTTAGTGCAAGATTAATGAAAGCAAAGCTTTTAAATGATACTTTATCAATCTCAACTGATTTAAAGTTTCTCATTAGTGTGTTTCGTCGAGTGAGGTGGCAATAAATCACCAACAAACAATGTTTAATATAATGCTCAGATGCAGCACTGTTGTCCTCAGTCAACCGACTCCATGACATGCCCGCAAATATTTTTTTTCTAATCTGGTCTAATCTCATCACTCTACCTTATACTCTGCTGCTCTCATCTGCACTTCCCTCTACTGGCACCACTTCTATATTACTCTAATAAACCACCAGTTATCTGCTCTATACATTATGTTATCTGTGCCCAACTTACTTTCTTCCTTTTAAAGGAGTATTGACATTAAATTTCTGGCTTTCCGTATTTTGCTTTAAAGTCCCCGACCTCAAAACGCTAGAAAAAATACTGAAAAGCCTTAAATGATTTATACTACGACAGCGTTTTTTATGAACTAGTATCAGTTTAATTTCTCAAGGAGGTGTATGTGTCATGACATCATGACACAGAAAATGGTCACATGGAAGCAGAACGGCACAACACTTCGGCACCCACTCCAACTCGCTCAGTCGTCAGTTATGCTGCTACATCGTGCAGCTACCAGTAGGACTTGGTGGCCACGCAGCAAGTAGCAGGCAACAGCAGCATAGCAGACAACCGAGTAAGCCGGGTTGAGTATGCAAGGCATATTTGCTTTCTAATCCATACTGTTGCCTTCTAGTAATGCGTAAATGAACAAATGATGGAAGCGACTAACCATTCAAGCTAGCCGTTCCATTGCACGACTCCCATGCTGACTTTCTTGGACTGTCGCAATGTGAGCCACCACACCAATAGGACTTGGTGACAAAGAAGTACCATGGCTTTGGCACTCCATATTGCCCTGCAGATTAGCAAAGAGCAAAACTTCAAGCTAGCACTTTGGGTAAGCACGAGCGTGACAGGCTCCTCGGACTGCCTTCGTGAACCCTTGGCTTAAGAAGTTGCAACGAAGTCCATCAAAGCACAGTTCCAAGGCCCCAGTGACGTCGGAGTGACATCGTGCTATCGAATACCTGCTGCTTGTAACGTGCTGCGCGCATCAAGCGACACAGTGAACTGAACAAACTCACCAAAACAAGGCAGTTGATCAGAGAGTTTGTTGCCTATGTAACCAGCACTGTCAAAATACAGCCCTAAGTACATCCCATGCGGTGTGGATACTTAATGAGAGGAGCAACACTACAGTTGGTCAACTCATTAACTATCCTCAACTCCCAAATTTCTCAAGACCTCTAGTGTTCCACAAAATTAAATCTGGGTTGAAGCTCATTGGTCTAAATGAACTATAACAACAGACAAATTAGGCTTCAACCCCGTCTAAAGACAACATAGAAAGCATCATTCTGAGTTTCATAAAAGCATGCCTACTTCACAGTGAGCAGGAATTGACTCTAGGCTGCTGACTCTGTTTTGTTACATTATTTTTATTTTTTTTAGTTCTTATAAAGCAGGTTCATTTCTAGTCTAATCCATGGCCTGAGAACAGTGTGGATCTATCATCATTGTGTGCTCACCAGGAAAGACAGCTTCGATGTACCACGCGAGCACAAAGTAGAGCACGGCGTCGAGCAGCAACAGGCCCATGACGTGAGCAATGGAGAAGGTGTCCGGAGGTAGGCCTCCCCGGAGCAGGTTGTGCCAATGCACGCCAACTCCCTCCTCCTCAAAGTGAGCAAAGTAGCTGCAGCCGAGGCCAAAGGCCACGTTAGGCACCAAGCTCTGCGAGATGCAAGACAGTACATGTGGGTCATGTTGTCATTTAGAAATACTTTTGGCACATGTTAGGCTTCAATAACGAACAAATCGATGTGGAAAGCCAGGAATGCACATGTTATGCACTACATATGCTAGAACAAAGACGGACACTGCTGTCGTCCAAGGTAAGAAGCATAATTACATTAACAAAAATTGGCGTTTATGTTACACAGAAGTGATCCAAAAGATGCTTTCTTTCTTGTCTTGTTTTAGGTTGGCCATTCACCAGGTTTAGTACCACAGTCACCACCAGGTTCTAATTACCACAGTCAGTGATATGACAAAACTTGGTGATGAATAGGTTAACTGCACAGCATAATATCTCATGATAATGACTCAAAGCTGCAATAACTTGAAGTTGCAATGATCAAAATTTGCAATGTCTGAATGTTACAACGACCAATAGTCGCAACGACCAAAAGCCACAGACAGTGACTGAAAATCCCAGCGACTGAAAGTTGCAAGGGCCAAAAGTTGCAAGGGCCAAAAGCTGCAATGGCTGAGCAATGATACCTGAAGGTTGTTCCCTGGCCTCACTTCAAGCAAAGAGTCAAACAGTGTGACAGACAGACACTTACAACAGCACTCTTTTGGTGAACACTGAGGCGGTCCTTCCAGAGCTTGACAAATGGGTAGGGCAGGTAGCAGGTGAAGAAGAGGATTCCGCCAGCTGCAGCCGCAATGTTGGCCCGTGAGAACAGGGCAGCCACGAGAAAAGCCTTGCACACGATGGACGCCCCGAAGCAGGCCAGGAACACAAAGATTACCACCGGGTCTGAATGGTCCAGCACCTGGCCAAACTGTACAACACGACATTCAAAGGCATTCAGTCAACATCAGTACATCATGAGTACAAATGGAAGTCATTTTTGCTAACAAGTTCAGCTTGGAGGCTGATGAAAGATGCAAACTTAATTGCTAAGCCAAGGTTTCACATCTAAATCAACAGTGTCTTCAGCTTCTGAGTGCACTGAATGCAGTGCAAGAACTTTACATTGTTGCAATGAAACTTCGATACAGTGCAATACAAATTGCAACACACAGGGCGTTTGTAGGTAGCTGTTCTGCAGAGACAGTACTTAAAATGAGAACGCAATGCAAATGTGAAGTTAGGAAAGTGTGAACTTGGAACAAAGCAGCAGCGGGCCATCTGCCATGCACACACACCTTTGTCACCTGCTCATCAAAGCCTCAGTTGCTTTGCCGTTGGTTGTTTCTTTGTCTTTTTTTTTCATTCAACACACAACAATTGCAAATGGTTCGTTCATATAGACCTTGTTCCTTCCATGTTCTTGTTTTAAGCAGTCTTTATACTTCTGATCAAGAAGTAATTCAGATTACTAAGTGCAAGGAACTAGAGATTAGTTATGTTACATTACATAATGCTGATCAACCAGTCAATATGCACTAACTAGCCCAGCAAAATACTGTGTCACTGTACTAGAGCTTTCCATAACAAGGTTACCAACTCCAACCAGTGGCAGTTAGGAACACCACAAAACTCAAAATTCACATTGCAATTCTCAGTTCAGAGTTTTGTTACAAGTTGCAAGTGATCGAGTGCTTTGTAAGGAAGGAATACCAAGCAACAGTACAGGAACAACATGCCTTGAGAATGCAGGTGAGGAGAACTGAAGAGATAAGCATGAAGCCAAATGCGTCGATGAACCAGGAGAGCCAGAGGACTCCACTTCCCAGGCCCATAACACGCATGACCTCCTTGAGGCGCAGCTCCTTTTCCCGGACAATGCTCTTGATGAGCATTGCGAATGAGTACACCCACGACAGCACCATGAACATGGGGAAGGACTCTGCTATTGTCACTATGAACCTGCGTTCGGAGCAGACAGATACGATAAAGGCACACAAACAGCATTTACACACCTGGACATTAAGAACTTCAAGACTGCAGAAACAGAGCACTGATTACACAATATGCATAAATGCAAACAAATACAATCAAGTTGAGCGTACAGTGTGGATCACTCTCAAGCAGAACAATCAACTGGTAACAAAGTCAGCATAACTGCAATGTTCTTCATTTCAGCTGATAAATGGATAATATGTGATACGAGTAGAAAAAGTGGCTGATATGACATTTCAGGTAGACATCTATACATAAGAATAGTCTTCCAACCTCCATGTAATCTGCTGTTGATGTCATGCCTCAGTTGCAACAATGGTGGAATGCTAGCTAGGTGTTCCTTTAACGATGTACTGCACTGTATATCCTGCATGCGAGGGCTTTTGGGGATGCAGTTTGCAGCTGTTAGCTTTTCAACAGTAAAGAGCATGTTAACTGGTTTTAGACTAGACTTGCTGATACAGTTTAAACACTGCACATCCTTTGTCATTCACTGTACAACATATATGTTAAAATGCAGTGCTTAGATCATTTGTGACTAAGTGCAGTGAAGAAAAAATAATGTGTATGAGAAGTCTGAAATGGGATTCAATGTACCTAAGTAGCTGAATAAGAAATGTGGTGTTACATTCTATCATGCATTCTTAATGCAGTGGCAATTAAGTTGGTCAGGTTTGTACTACATGCAAGTTAGTCCTGCCTTTGTAATGCACAGAAGTCTGTGACTAGGTGTTTCTCTAAAACACGACCATGGGCAGGTGTGTTTCCTGATCTGTTCTAAAATTAAGGCTCGATGAGCATGAAGACATGACGCTATTATTCCTTCAGCAATACTGTCAGCTTCATGACCAGCAGAAAGAGTTGGAAAATTCGAAAGCTTCCCATTTTTAAATCGGAATGACAGAGTGTTGTGAAATGAAATGAAACATGAAGGGTAGGTAAGCATTACAACAACAAACACTTTAAGCCATGGGCACAGTACTGTTAACAAAGTACTGTTTGTAGCTGGCCAGTACACTGCAGTATGAAATTAATTTCGGGCTATTATGTGCCAAAACCAAAATTTCATTATGAGGCATACAGTAGTGCGGGACTCCAGATTTTGACCACCAGGTGATCATTAACGTGCCCCCAATGCATGGAACACAAGTGTTTTTTTACACTGCAGTAAGTACAAGCCATGCTGAAAGTTTTTACACAGGCTTAATGCAGGCTAGCAGAGTCAGTGACTTATCCTACATAGAGAGTTAAATATGACCAATTAGAAATACCACTAGAAAGGGCTTAAGGTTAGCTGGTCATTAGAAAAGTTCTAATTATGACCGATTGAAAGCTGTTTGTAGTGGATGGCCCAATCATCATCAACATAATTATCATCATCATTTATGATCTTCAATTACCCTTGTCTGGTGCTGCCTTACACCACTCTATGCCTGCAAATTTTCTAATCTCATCCCCTCAACTGGTTCTCTGCCATATTTGACAGCACTTTTCTTTCCTTGGCTTCAGATAGTAATACCTCCACAAAATCTTGAATGAGAGTGCAGTACTGTAAGCATAAACACAAGCAGAACAGTGAAGTGGTGAGCTGCAGTTGCCGAAAGAAACACCCCCAAGAGAGAACGAATGATAAGCCAACCCACTGATCAAAGATGTAGCAGGGGTATGGAAACTGCTGCAGGTAGACCCCCGTTGTCTTCTCCCATCCCGTCTGTAGTGCTATGATGGAGTGTTCTACGAGGTCTTGCAAGTAGGCAAAGCCAAATGTCAGGTACTTGAGGTCAATGGTCGGGCGACGGCGTGGACCTGGCCGAAAAATTCTGTGAGTAGAAAAAACATGAAGCAAATTTCAGATCACTGGAACCAGAAATCAGCTGTCAAACTAGCACTCGCTAAAATTTGAGGTCTGTGAGCCCTTCGGGTACCTCTAAGTGAGACAATGGCTGAAACTGCAAACAAGGCCTTGATGACAAGAGGAAGCAGCTTTGTTTGTATGCCAGTAGATATGGAAACAAATTCAAATTCTGCCACCTTCCTGATGAAAAATCTCTGCTTGATGGTTTCAGTGTGCCTATCAGCCTGCCGGTAGAACATGCAAGAGCCTCTGTTCTGAATGGCAGATACAAGCCAGACTGCGCGAGGACTCCTTGTATTTCTAGATGCAGCATGAAAAACATCACACAAGTTCAGGAAAAAGAAATTGTGGGAGTATTGGTATCAGTGCTGGTGCCTGTTAGACTTTTCTTCATCCTCATTCTCTTGTGTGTTGTAGTCTTCAAGTCATGAATAACCAACCAGTCCAATTCTTTACATTTCTAACCCAAGAAAGCTCACAACAACCAATCTAGAGATGCACCATTGAAGATATCTCTTCATAAAAAGGAAAAAAGGACAAGAAAAGCAACTAGCAAGGCAGCTGTGACAACTGTGTTTTGGTGTCAAGCTAAATTCTACACTTCAATTCAGAGTAAATAAAGAAAAAAATACAGCTCGGTTTTCAGACACACCTGAAAAGTTTGACTACCTTCACTGAGACCTGACTTCAGCCCCTACATTTCCAGCATGCAAGATTTACCTGTCTTATTTCTTGCTCAGACAGTGCGAGGCTGCTAAGAGTAGCTACAACACAACTTTGGCAGATTAAAGTGTAACATTCTCCTAGTTAAGGTCTCGGTGTGGCATCTGGTCTACTGTGCATGTTATTTTATTTTCTAAAAAAATTTAAGAAGAAAAAGTTACGGCAGAATCCACCTGACGATGACTGTTGACAGTAACGTGATTAGCATTCAAAGCAATGAAGCGATACACTGTATTGCTGAAGTCCAGTTTACTTAAAATCCGTAGTGGTCATTCTGACACTTCTTTTGCTTCAGCTACATCCAACATACGCTGGCTCCAGTATAGGCTCGCATCACCATCGCACTCACTTGCCAAGGTCGCCCATGAGCATGGTGAAATGACAGCAATAAAATGACGAAAGAATGACTTCGATGATGACAAAGACTGTATGATGACGATGGCATGACAAAAATTAGAGGATGATTCTGAAATGATGACGTTGGTATAACGATGACAGGGTGATGGTGACAGCATAAGGGCAATGGCATGATGACGAGCATATGGCGACAATGGCGACACGACGGTATGACGACAACCAGATGACAAAACTGGAATGGCGAGGGTTGCATGACCACGATGGCATGACTATGACAGTATGACAACTGATTAAAAATCCTAGGGCTTTATGTTACAAAACCACGATTTGATTATGAGGCATGCTGTAGTGTGGGACTATTGATTAATTTTGACTGCCAGGGGGTTCTTTAACGTGCACCCAATGCACCGTATAAACAATTTTTTTTCATTTTGCCCCCATCGAAGTAATAAAAAGACTGCGACCGAATGAAGGAGTCCAGAACAGTTAAAGGTGTGAGAGCGATTGGAAATCATACCATTACCTGTCTTCAATCTTTTTTGTTGAGTCCACTTTGCGAGCATCCATGCGAATCTTGTAGCGGATGAATGGCGGAAGCACCTCATTGTCCTGGGAGCTCTTCATTCCGCTAAACACTAGTGCCGCCCAGAGCTTGTTCTCTCGCATCAGCGTCAAACCACGTGGCATTAGTGCCTCCTCAGAGGGGAAGCCCTCAAACCGGTCCATCTCAAAACACTAGAGAACAGAGAAGGAGGGGGTGGAACAAAAAAAAAAAAAACAGGAAGGTGGAGCTCAGAATGACATGGTCGGATACTGTCCCTTGCGGTACAAAACTACACTGTGATACACAGTGAGTAACCAAGGCAAACCTTAAGAACTAAATTATGGAGTTTTACGTGCCAAAACAACTTTATGATTATGAGGCACACCATAGTGGAGGACTCCGAAAATTTCGACCACCTGGGGTTCTTTAACGTGCACCAAATCTAAGTACATGGGTGTTTTCACATTTCACCCCCATCAAAATGCGGCCGCCGTGGCCGGGATTCGATCCCGCGACCTCGTGCTCAGCAGCCTAATACCATAGCCACTGAGCAACCATGGCGGGTAAAGGCAAAGCTTGTACTAAATTCAACTGACACTGCCTCTCGGCCTTTTGCCTAAAAGCAATGTTCCTACTGCCCTTTGGCTGGGTTTGCACTAATGCAGAGCTCCTCAAGATTGGAGCATGAGGAAGCCTGCCAAAACCGAACATTTAGCTGTTCGATCCCGGAGCAACTGAAGAAGACACCCGACGGGAATTCTGTTAGGCCTCAGCCGCACTTCTCACTAAAAGGTGGCATCGCCTCCGAGTGCTCTGAATGAACAAGGCAAATGTGTTCCAAGCATTTCGTTTCAACCAACCAGCAGGTGTAAAGAACACCACCAGAGCCTTCTAGAGTGCTCAAATGTTACCAGTCAAATGTATAATCGAAATTAGAATTAAAGCTTTTTATTCAAGTGTGACAGTTTGCATACTTAGGAGGGGTGCAATAGGCAATTCAGTGCCTGACTAGGCTCTCTCTCCTGTAAAACAATGCCGTGCACTTGAACACATGGTGGCAGACCCTTTGCATTTAAAGGGCGCATCACGTCAGTGTTGAATATCAAATCCATACCTGACAGCTTAGCGAGACCTCTTAATTTTATAGCAAACCAGTTTGGCTGTATCACTGATGCAGGTGACAGGTGACAGGCTGTACGCTGCTGCAGGTGACAGTGAAATATATTGCTGGCAACTGGCAATGGTGAAATTTCACAAACGGTGAAATTTTGAATTAACCACACAATCAATCCCATATGTTGCAGGTCAGTCCTAGAAATCTCATCAAGGAACATGAGCAAGCATACTGCCAAATGGCTCAAATTTTGTTATCGTTATCAGCCTGTTTTAACCTTTTAAGTGTCAAAGGCGTAAATATACACGGTGCCGCAAACAAGTCCCAAATGGCCGATGCCACATATTTATTACACCGTCTGCATGTCTGAAAAATGTGCCACTTCTTCAACTCACTGTTGCCCAGCAAGTGCTGCCACCCTGTGCGGATACAAAAAAAAAAAATTTGTTTTCACTCCGCAATCTCTTGGTTTTAATTCCACAGCTTGTTTAAGCCGATGCGTCAGCGAATGCTCCCACATCTGCATGTGGGTGGATGCACAATGGTTAGTTTTGGTTTAGTCTCGTTGGCTGTTTCCGTTATTATTTTATTTTATTTTTTCACTTGCAAAAACTGATACCTACCTGGTTTCTAATCTCTCAAAGGGTCACTGCTAAATGCTTGCTCGTTTATTGCTCACAGAGGTGCGAATACATCTGTTCACAGGCAGGTGCTGGTATTAAAAATGATGCTGTTGTATATGAGCGATGCTGTCGTGCCTCCGTTTCTTTTCACCAGACACGTGAAAACTGATTGACCCTCGCTGCCAATGGGATGGAGCATTGCTGCAAGTTTCCAACTCATTTGGTTTTTCCGACGAGCGCACAACCATAAAATTTTCTTGCATGGGCTGTCAGCCCTGGTTCGATTACGCTGTGGACGTGCGTGCCTGTTGCTCTTCTTCAAGTGAGCTGAGCAGCGATTCCTTCGATGCGGACTGCTGCCCAAGTGCCAAATCAGAATACAATTATTCCAGTGTATTTACTTTCTTATTCTTATTATAAGTATTTATGCAAGCCCATCTGTATTCATGAATAAACAATGGATGTTTACCTATGGATTTTTTTTTGTCACTTTATGGTCACTAAAAAAAATTGCAGTAGATGCTTTTCAAAATAGGTCATTCTGAAGATTTTAAGTCTGCAATAAACAAAAAATCGACCTTAGGGTGTTGCATTTCGCGAAAAAAATTAGCTATTAGAAGGGTTAAGTAGAATGCAGCAGGACAATGGTCTCTCCCAACTATCTCCACTTTTCTTAATCCTTTGTCCTCTGCGGTCTTCTGCGGTATTTGACTATAATTCTTGGCCCCAGTAGCTTGGACAGATGGCGTGCTTGCAACTCTCTTGGCAGCAGTTCGAATGTGAAAGAGATAGATTTTTTTCATGCATTCAAAAATATGCAGCTGCTGCAATCTCACAGGCCTGTATATGAATCACATTATCTGTATTATGGCAAAACATATTGAACATTCTATTTGTTCTACAATGCCATAAGTAATTAAGCAGTTATGTTATATAATGCTTTAAGGCAGCCTTCCTTGCAGAAAAACAAAAGTATCCAGAGACAACGGTGACTTAACAATTGAACAAATCAAATTAAATCGTCGAATTTAACGTCCCGAAAAAGCACAGTACATTGCCATAGTCATTGAGCAGCCATGGTGGGTTCAGAGTTGAATGACTCACCTCAAAGACGTGATACATTTCCTGTGCCACCTTGTTAATTCTCTCAATGCGGCCGTCCCAGTCAGAGAGCAGCCACTCAAGCACACTTTGAGCTCGGGCAGCCTCTGGAAGTTCCTCTGTGGTGGCCTTACTTTCTGCCTTTTCTCCAGCAAGGAAGAATGCCTCCAGGCCTTCAGACGTGGACAGTTTCTAAAGGGTTCACGGGAAACCACCATCACACATAGTGCAGCTTGAGAGGAAATAACAGCTACAAGCAACATCAGCAGCAGCACAGCAGCAGCACAGCAGCTTATCTTTATGTCCCCTGCAGGATGAAAGCCACTCCCAACGATCTCCGATTATCTCTGTCTTGCACTAGCTGATTACAACTTCTGCCTGCAAATTTCCTAACCTCATCGCCCCAACTAATTTTCCACCATCTTCGATTGCGATTTCCTTCCCTTAGTACACATTCTGTAACTCTAATGGTCCACCGGTTACCTGCTGTACTAATTAACTGGCCTGCCCAGCTCCATTTCTTTTCTCTTAATGTCAACTGGAATCTTGGCAATCCCCCTTTGCTCTCTGATCCACACCGCTGTCTTCCCGTCTCTTAATGTCATGCCTAACAATTTTCATTCCATCGCTCTTTGCACAGTCCTTAACTTGTTATTGGGCTTCCTCGCAAACCTCCAAATTTCTGCCCCATATGTTAGCACAGCTAGAATGCAATGATTGTACACTTTTCTTTTCAATGAAAGCATTAAGCTCCCAGTCAGGATTTTGTAATGCCTTCCACAGGCACTCCAACCCATTTTTATTCTTCTGTAAATTTCCTTCTCATGATCAGTGTCCACGGCAAGTAATTGACCTTGATGAATGTACTCCTGCATACACTCTAGAGGCTGACTGGTGATCATGAATTCTTTTTTAAGAAATCTGGAGAGTGCAATGAACCTCTCTATATGGCTTTGATAGTTTATGAAAAAGCATTTGATTCAGTAGGGATACCAGCAGTCATGGAGGTATTGCACAATCGAAAAATACAGGAGGCATACGTGAATATCTTCAGAAATATCTACAAAGGCACCACAACTACCTTAATTTCCCTAAAGAAAAGTGGAAAAATACCTATCAAGAAAGGGATCAATAAAGGAGACATTATCTCTCCAATGCTATTCACTGCATGCTTACAAGAAATATTCAAGCTATTAGACTGGAAAGGTTTAAGTGTGAGGGTCAATGGTAAATATCTCAACCATTTTTGGTTTGCAGATGACATTGTCCCATTCAGCAACACTGGGGATGAATTGCAACAGACAACTGAGGGCCTTAACCCGGAAAATGTAAGGGTGTAGGGTTGAAGATTAATATGAAGAAGACAAAGGCAATGTCCAGCAGCAATATAATAATACATTTATATTAAGATGGCCATACTGACTCTTAAGTACCCCTAAGCAGTAAACAATCAGATACAAGCAAACAAAGAGGGTCAGAGAATGAATGAATGAATGAATGAATGAATGAATGAATGAATGAATGAATGAATGAATGGCACAGTCAGTTTTCCAAGAATGAAAAGTATTGAACACACTGGCCTACTTACAAGTACACTTATTAACTTAGTAACAAAAATCATTTCTACACTGTTCAGCACACATATCCTGCATATGTGGTCAAAGTCATTGCAAGCCATTTGACTGCAAAGCCATTTCAAGATCCCAATTTAGCGAAACTGATTGACAGATGGTGTTTGACAAATCAAAGACACGAAATGCAATCTACGAGAGATTGTATAGCAGCGAGTTCTAGATTTCAGTTTTGACAACCATGGGTTCTTGACCATACAGTTAAGAATAAGTGCATGAGTGTTTTTACTTACACTATCATAATGCAAACACTATGGCTGGGAACCTAACACGTGACATTATTTTCATCAGCAGGACACATTGACTACTGAGCTATCGCAGCAAGGTCAATTTAATGGGCCTCTCACCACGTATGGCCATTTTGAGCTGACAAGCGCCATGCATACAGTGTGCGCTAATGATCGTGTCTGCTAAGTATTGCATCGCTACACAATGGGAAAAGAGCTGAAATATTAAATCGAATGCCATTTTCCCTTCTCCTCGCGGGCGCCGTGCTCCCAGCTGGAGAGTCGACATTAATTGCACAAGTACGCCTACATACATTGCACTGCACTGAAGTCGCTCGTAGGGACACGTGACTTTGAGAACTATTCAAGGCAAGATATGTTATTTGTGTAATCTGTTGCTTCAATAGTAAAGTTTAGAGAAATAATAAAACACATAAACCAGATGTCTATTTGTTCTTGTTTTACTTCGCACCGCAGCAAGAGAGATGCAATTCTGTTTTGTCTGCTTGTTCCCACATCGTGCAGTCACACGTCCTGACAACGAAATTACATCATTTTCTGTCGTGTTCCAGCGCGCGATCATGCTCTATGAAACACCCATGTCTGCCTCAGTATTCGTGTAGCACTGACTTATAACGCTAGTCAGGTGTTCTTGTGCACAGTGTGCAAAATCCTTCTGTGTGCGAAACAAAAACACGACAGCTCGCGCAAGACACCGTCAGTGGAAGTGAGCCGCGCAACAGAAAAATTAGGATAAAGAAAGAAATGAAGGCAGGGCTCGTGACATATACGTCATGTGATCCTCGAGCTCTGGTATGGGAGAACACAGGGAACAAATTTCGTTTGCAGAGGCTAAACGGGGCAAGTGGAGAGAGTGTCTCTTTTGGCAGTGGCCCTCGCCTCCTGAAATCATGAGTTCGCAGTACTGAAATATTTCTATCTTGGCTATTAATGACTCAATTTGAAAAATATTTATGGCAGAGACTCCCTAGAGGGCACGTAACAACTTCCAGCGTATAACCGAAATTAGCTATGTGGCCTGGTGAGGGGCCCTTCAACACCAGACAGTCAATAGAGCCTTTGGAACATTTTTATAACAACGCTGTTATACATAATAAATTTAAGCAATCCAAATGATAAAAAGGCCCAATAAGTCCTTCTCAGCAGCAGTGCTGAATAAATAAATGCACCAAAAGATAAAATGCATCACTGACCTTGACTTGTTCCAACCTTGCGGAGTTGTTGCTCAGCCAATGTACTAGCTTGGGTGCGACGTCCACAGTCCAACGGTTAGCCAAATTCATCAGTCGGTTCAGTGGCTCGAAAGTTTCATTCACCTGCGACAGCAGTGCAGAGACAGTCGGATGTTACT